>NW_017298586.1:244323-264388 GCF_001594075.2 Trachymyrmex cornetzi | reverse complement strand
TTTTACATTTACGAATATTAATAATATTTTAATTAAGCCTAATACTATTAACGCTTAACGTTTAATACGTTTACGTTTCTTACATGTCATTAACATAAATTACTTTTCAGTTACAGATCTCGTACTTTTTTCATTAACGTGTAAATTAATTTCTATAATGTGTTCATTAATTTCAATACACACGTTCATCACATTTAAGACTACTGTAATTTAGTTTTTATTTACATCATTCATTACATTTAATTTCGTGCATAACCACATGCTTCCTTTACATGTTAATTAAAATTCATTGAGAAATTTCTAACAGTGTAGATTGAATTGATAATAATGTTCTAAAATAAGTAAAAAAAGATCCTACACTAATGCTTATAGCTCTATGAAATATCTCGATAAGATTGACGAAATAACGGACTTGCATCGTCTACTGCTAATGTATAAGTGTGTTCTCACCCTTTCTTACGATACATGTCGCCAATAACGTAAGCCGAAAACATGCCGGACCTTGGCCGATTAATGGTAGGACTAACTCCGACGGAATTAGCAAACTTGGAAGTCAATTTGAATCGCCCACGAAGACCACAAAGTCCATGATCGAAGCGGCTAAACTTCGAAACTTGCAGTGGTAAGTTATTGTTGGCGATTAAGCTAAAGCATGCCGCATTGATGCTCGCTCGAGATGTTCCGAAGCAGGAAGAAAAATACAACCAGAGAAGCACGGGGAGCAGCGTGGGACAACGAAGACGGATTACCGTGAGTGTTGCGATAAGTGAAGCGAGGGACAGTACCAACGTTGGTTCTTCAATAAATGTGTATTAAAGGGAATTTCGATACGAGGGAATAGAATGTAATAATATTATGTTTAATTCATGGAACATTTCCCAATTTCATGAAGATTCTCTAAAAATTCCTGACAAAAATTTTGCTCGCTTGTACACTGAAAAAAAATATAGTCAATTTTAATAAATATTTAGTTGAATACATGCCATCTAAATATTTATTAAATATAACGATATATTTATTTGATACGAGAAATGTTAATTTGATTTAACAATCATTTTTTTTACTAAACAAATATTTATTTACTGTAAGTAAATATTTAGTTGGCAGTATTGAACTAAATATTTATTAAAATTGACTATATTTTTTTCTCAGTGTATGTATATTTATTTTTAGTATTTTCTACCGATTATTGTATACCTGTTATTCCACATTGCGCTACATTCATATTTAGGTACTTATCTCTAATGCTTAAAAAAGTTTGAAAGTAAAACAGCAAAAATAAAAATTGCCAAAGATAGTAATTTTTACAATATGTGTTTCTATTATCATCGTGCAAAAAAGCCTTGCTATTCTTTATCATCGATACGGACACAAGGATGATTCAAAACTGATAATAGAGCATTTTCCACTTCCATGAAGATTTTGTTATAAAAAAAGTTATGGCAAAAACAATCTCCGAATTTAATCACTCTTGTATGTATACTTTTATGTATTTTTATTTCTACCGATTATTACATATTATTCTGTATTGTGTTATTATTCGGTCATTTATTCCGAATATCCAGAAAACTTCAACGTAAAAAAAAAATATAAACGTAAAAATTGCCAGGAGCAATAGTAATTTTTACGATATGTTTCTGTTGTATCATGCAAAAAAGCCTCGGTGTTCTTTACAATCATCGACGCGGACAAATTTGGTGCTGCAGAATTCACGAGACACAAGGGCGACTTCAAACTGAAAAATACCATGTACAGGACAGACCCCGCCGGGTGATTTTATTTGTGATTCGTTCGCGATTCAACCTGACATCGTACAAAAGAATAAATGCATGCCGCGCTTCTGGAAAAACTGTGGCTATCTTCAACGCTGTAAATGTGTACGAATTTTTTTCGTTGTAATCTCTCTATGTCCAGCATTTCGTCACAAATATGTACTTCGCTAATTAAAGATTATTATCAAGCAGGTCACATGCTTTTTCAGCTTTTTTAAAAGGTAAAAGCTAGCCGTTACGAGCGCGTCCTACATAAATAGCGTAGCCTTTTTCGCCACTAATGAACGCAATAAATTAGATCCATAATGCAAAAGCCGAAAAGTATTATAGACTAAAAGTCATGAATGACATTAATCCGACAATATATATCTCTATACAGCTTTACCTTCCCTCTACATGTCAATTTTATATTATCGTACAATTACAAATATTCAGTTATTTACGAAAGAAAAAGAGAATTTATACCAAATGAAAACGACAGATTGACACACTGGCTATAGGAATAAATTCTTCTGATATACTTTTGATAGTATATAAACGAAGCGGTGGAATGTAACATAAATGTTCTATTCTGAATTCGGGAAAAAGTGATAGCTTCAGCCGATAGATCCGCCGAAGAGTTAATCTCGCATCGCGCCGCGTAATGGTCGCGTTAATTCCGCTCGCATCGGCGGTAGCTACGCGTCCATTATACAGGATAATTGGATTTTTATCCAGATACAGATCATCAGTGCGGCTGTCTGAACCACGATAGAAAGATCGTCGGGGAATGGACTACAGCGCCGGGCGCGCGCCGCCGGTTTTATTTGTCGCAGCCCGGCATCGCCTTTTTACATTTTGCGCCGCGCCGCGGCACAAAAGAATAAATATACATCGTATATATACCCACCTCTCGCGGAATTCGCGGAGATCTCGACAATACGCGAATACGGATTCCGCCGCGCCTTCCGTCTTGGACGAGTCACAATGGGCCAGCTGCGGTGGATCCTTTCGAATTAAATCCCATCCTAATAAAACGTCTTTGTACGCGTGCGTAATCTCCTCCGGGATGAAAGACGAGAGGCGTTTGAATAGATTAAACTAAATACGCTTCGGCGATCTGACAAAGAAATTCTGATTATGACGCACCCCCGACAAATTGAGTCAAAAAATTCTACCCCTAACTGAATTTGTCCTAATTTTCTGCAAAATTCTCCCTTGACTTTCATCGTAACGCTATATTCTTGAAGACTGATAAAAAGAAGATTTATTATTAGTTACATTTTTAGATTGTGCGTATACATTATATTACGGAGATTAAATATAGCTACGTCTGGATTGAAAATTTGGATATTATGATAAATGAATCCACAATTTTTTCTGAAAAATAATATATAATGCCTTCGCAAAGAAAAGCGCAGACTGTACAATGCAGCATAGTAGCTCCTATTTGTATTCTTGCATAGAATTCTCCAGGTATTCATTTCTCGCTTGAAAATGTATTTTCACCTTATTACTATCTGCCGAGAAGTTTGTTAAAGCACGTTCGCGAGTGAGGAAATTTAATCGACGAAAAATTCCTTCGGGATAGCGGTCTAGTAGTTATTTTAACAAAAGATAATGCCGCAGACATTCTCTAAAACAGTTTCTGAAAAATTCTTTCTTCCTGACCGTTTATGCAAAAATCACTTACATTGTTGTCAATGGAAAATGATTTCAAATTGATTAACGAAAAATCTCTCTCTAAATAGCTCAATAGGTCTAAGACACTCTACTTCCTCCGTGGTAACAGCTTTATGTATTTCTTCGGAGGTGGCGGCGGTCGCTTCCGCTTTGCCAGCTCGGCAAGCACCTTATTTTCTTATACTCGCCCACGTCGCCGTCCCTCTTCATTCCACGGAATGCACTTTCGGCAAATCCGCCTGGGCGACGACTTTTCTCGTTTGCGCTCGTTCCCGTTGTCGCCGCACCGGATGCGACCGCCGCCAGCCAGGAAGATAAGTCCTTGCTGGGAGTAAATCGTGTTTGCCCACCTCGTCTACGACGATGCTCCGCGCCGAAGGGTGGATGGTTTCCTTCTTCGTTTGAGCTTCTTCCCGACCCTCGTTGTGCCGCCGCTTTCTGCTTTTAGTCCTCCCTCTCGCAACGAGAAACGACAATGGCTGCGAGATATCGCATCGGCGAATGACGCAACGGCGTTTGCCTTTTATCGTTTACCGTTGCTACGTTGTCGTACTATCCACAAATACACTGAGAAAACGCGCCAGTTTACGGACGGTCAAACGTTTCATGGGTACAATGTTCGATATCGATATATAAAAAAAAAAAATACATGTTCGATACATTTTGGTATTAGATGATCGTTCGCTTTATGTAGGGAATAGCCGTACTAGTTTCTACATTACGGAATATCGATACTATAAGATAATACATAGATAGTGCTAGCAAGGCTGACTAAAAGCATCCATAGCCGATACTTTTGAAGATCCCTATCTGGGTCATGTTAGAGTATCGGATATCTTTACCAAGAGCCTCATGATGAGATGGGGTTACTATGATCGTCTTTCATCGTTTTATTTTATCTGTGCGAAGCGTGCACGATAATCGTGGATGTTAGTTGCTTTATGTTACAGTGGTTGTTATGTCTGGCAGCATTTAAGCGTATCCAAACGGTTTGTCTTGGTAAACAGCAATTTATGCGTAACGAATGGCACGATAATCCTCTAGGCTTTTTGTGTCTTCTTTCATCTGTTTACCTAATAGCTTACGCTCGTTTGTCGTAATCGCGATTTCTTTTACTTCTTTGTAGGCAGGGAAAATCGGCGGAAGGGTATAAGCCGATCTTCCTTTAAATCCGGAAGTGCGAAAACACCGGTAGCGGAGAATGAAAGATTCAGGAAGCCCGCGAGTGCCGGATTAATTCAATATTTTGCAATGCTAACGTTTCGCCGGCCTTGTAAATCTTCAACGAAAACTACGACGGGAGACGGAGAAACTTCAGACATTTATTTTTGAGAGAAACATCCTGCACCCGAGAGAGAAAACATCGGGCAATGTCGTCGTAACATCCGGCGAAGAGCACATGTGCTGGATTCTCGGGCAGTACTGTCGCAGATCTATTGCAGATTGCGGCGGTACTCCTAAGATTAAGAAAGTTCAGGACATTAAGAAAATACTTTTATCTATATATATCACGATTCTATACACTCTCGACACTTGTCGTTCTTTATAAAGAGATACGAATGTAAATTATGTACGAGACTATTTATAACAGAAATAACAAAAGACTGAAATGGATTTTTATCGAATATATTTAGGAAGTAGCGTTATTGAGAGAACAGTGTTTGATATTTAGGACTATAATTACAGGATATCAAATAATTATAGCTCCATTTTTATAGTTATTGTTGTTGCTATAATATTCGTAATAATCATTATATATTTATAACTATAAAACATTTTACATTTATATGTAGCATCGAAAATTACTGTAAATTGTAGTTAAATTATGGTAATTTTTTAATCATTTTTTCTCTCGGCGTAGTTCAAGACGCGACTTATTAAGAGTTCGCTCGAATGTATTGTACTTTCGTATAACTTTTTGGAATTCTTGATATTTTTGAGCAGTTTTAATAATGCCAACGTGAATTTATTGAATCTGTAAGGTATTACCTCCACATTCTTTATAAATTTTTCGAATTTATGTACTATTAATCTAGTCAAGAGCTTCATTTAAAACAGTTGCGCAACTGTCGTGTCACTGACATAAATGTCGCCGTGCCTTTGGTCCAATTTGCGTCAACTATGCGGCATAATTTAATTCGAGGAGCAATTTAAAAAGTTTCGCCCGGTTGCATAAAACGAAACGGGTCCAAGAAGAAGGCGACGTTCGTCGCCTGGTAAACGTAACTAGAAACTAATGAACCCTTGTTGAAATTTCCTTCTTCATATTGCCAACGTTACGCGTATGCCAAATCGGAAAGGTTTCGGTGGAAATTATGAAGTTGTTTTCCCAAAACTCTCCGCTGTTGACTTTTTCATTCACGGAAAAGCGGCGATCGGCCGACGGGAGCAGGAACAGGAACTGGAGCGGAAGTGGCACGCGTCGCGTCGGAGACGTCGTCCAGAAATTTACGAGGCGACTACGACTTCTTTGGAACACGCCCCGGGGGTAAATTATTTCCCCCCGGAGGCCACCGTTGCTTCTGGATGTTGCGTCGGTACATATATATATCCTGTAAAGTTACTTATCGTTTTTTGCATCTCGGCTTTGAAGGGATAACTTACGATAACTGCCATGAACGATCTGCGATTGCACACTTGTGCTAGATTCGCGTACGCTGTTATCCAATCCTGTCATTTAATCCGCTTAATTAAATTATTCTTCTTAATGAAAACGTACCTGGGCCCTTGTACGTCGTTACAATTCGGACCGCTCGGCACTTTGCGTTTGTAATATCTACCCTGCACGCGAATTTCCGCGAATTACATCTGCATTTTAACGTGAAATTTGCTCGGTGAATTTCTAGTCTCGCCCACGGATAATGAAACGCCACGAGTTAGGTATTATCATAATAACTTTATAAAATGTTTTTTAATACGCTGAAAATGGTCAAGAGCGTAGTGCGCGGTCATAAGTATATAAAATCAAGAAGAAAATCTAAAGAGAGAACGCTTTTTGCTCTTTACATTATTCGCCGGGAAACTGAGCAACATTTTACTTGATTAAACGATACTGAAGAATCTGTTTCGACGTTGATACGCCTTGCTTTAATAAGTTGAACTTAAGATAAAATTACAGCTGGTTAATTAAACTAGCTGGGTGGTAGTCTCATTTTCATACGGCTAATTTCCTTTAGTAGCGATATTGCAATTTACTACCGGAAGCAATTTACTGCCTTTCTTTAAAACTTTAGGAAGATGCAGTCTTTGATTAAGATTTGATAAGTCATTAAAATGATAATTATTTTACTTTAATATTAACTGTACTGTACTTTGTGCTTGCATTACATAAATAACACAGAAAATTATATTATTAATTGTATTTCTATTTATATTAATTTCAGTAAAAAAAACAAAAGCAAGAAAAGAAAATTATTTTATATAATCTTGGTAAGAGCGATTAATTGTGAAAGATCAATAAATTTAAAATACACAGAAAGAACCGCTTTGATCAAGAATTTAGATACAGACCTGAAAATAACTGTGTTGAATCAAAATAATTATGTAAAACGTTTAAACGTTTGTGACAAAAAAGTTTGAACATTTTAGCAATTAGTTTAAATCCTACATAATTATTTTTATAGTTTAAATAAAATTATTTTCTAATTTGTGTCTAGCTAAATTTTTAGACTTCGGCAAAATTGTTCCTTCCATGTAATATTTTAACGTCAATTCCGGCTAAAGAGTCCATTCAATTTTAGAGCAGTGGATGTTAACGAAGCCAGTGAGAACGTAGACAGTGGAACAAGTAACTATAGAAACTCTCAGCTATCTCGTCTCAGATCAATAGCGTCTTACTCAATATACATATCTAATATCAAGACACCGCGTCAAAATTTTATCTTCCCATTCCGTATTAATTAAACTTAATTCAATCTTCATCGCCCAGGCGAGACAGGAAAGTTCTGTATCGGGCAGGCGGGATGAACTTTTAAGGACACGAAGTTCGAAATATAATTAACGAAACTGCCGGTGCCGTGATGTAGAAATTTTGAAGTCCGTGATATCATCCCCGGCACGTACGCGCCCTTCATCGTTTCGCGATTGGGGACAGTGTGCGAGGATCAATACTTCTGAATTTCGCTTTCGGATTCTTCGCGTGACGCGTGGGTGCGCGTTGCGCTTGGACGGCGAACTCTCGATTGTTAGCCAAGAACAAAAGGCATCGCAGGGTGGTTCGTTATGACAGTTCGTTAGCCTCGTAAATTGGTTAACTGATCGTTAATGGGCGGTTACCAATTATCGAACCGATTACGTCGCTAAATTATACCCGGCATTCATTAGTTAACTCAAATTTTCTGCACTCGCGCTACGGCCGACCGCGATGAGGCCACGTCAACGCTATCCGTTAACGCGAAAATAAAGTCGGCTATAAGCGTGCGGCCTGATAACAACATTTACCTAATTATAAAACTATTACATTGGACGGATTACTCGCGGCCCTTAACTTAACTCGGTCGAACACGTCGGTTTGCCGTGTCGTTGCACCATGCTGAAGTCATTTATCTTCATTGTTGCGCGAAACCAGTAAATTACGCATTAATAGTCTAAGTGCTAAACTAGCGCTAACTACATCAATAAGTAACTACCTACGAAATCAGAGACTTGATGTACATAAATTGAAATATGTATTAACATTTATGTATTAATATACATAATTTTTCAACATATTTCTATAGTATTGGAATTCTTAAAAATAAAAATTAACAATAGTTGGAGTTCTTATTGTTTGAATGTTTGTACTATGATAATAATAATCTTTATCGCAATGTACAAAATTAGCCAAATTAAAAAGCAAAAAGACGAGACGAAATTGTTAGATATTAAAGAAGCACAGATATCTCAATCCTTGGAATTAAATAACATTTTATTATTTATAATTTCCATATATATCAAAATGTAAATCAATCTATTTCTGTGGTCAGTTTCAAAATAACCGTTTTATACATTTTCTTGAATTAAATTGTTTAACTCCATTGTTTTAATTAAATTAATGACGTATTGAGTAGGAGCTGTCGCAACTTGGCGAGCTATATAAAAGTAATTAAAAATAACTCAAATTGATATAATTGAACACTATATATAGTACACTCAAATGGCATGAGCAAAACTGCAGTCTGCACATTACCAATAATGCACCAATATTGATTATCATTACTATTATATTATTGTTAGTTATTTTTATTTATAAGATTTTTTATATATTTTTATATATAATTTTGATTATATCAAGAACTTTATAAGTTTGTGTAAGCATCATTATTATTGATGTCTCTTGAGTTGCTGCTCTCCAATATATTTATCTTTATGTATAATATCTCTCGTACTTCAATAAAGTTATTTTTATTATCATTAGTGAAGAATTCGCCAAAAAATCGCAATTATAATACTTTACCAACAAATGCGATGTACAAGATATTTTATAGATCAACGATATCAAGACTATTTTGCATTCGGATAACGACAATCTACCGTTCTGGCATGCTAACGCGTTGATGTATATACGCGATTAGAATCGGTTCTGAATGTTAAACACAAATAGGAGATATCCAAAACTATCGTTGATATTGATCCGCATAAACCTCTATAGCGGCTTTTCCGGTTATGTCTACGTTTGCATGCACAATCTAAAACTGTTTGCTATAATCTGAATATCGTTTGCTATTTTTTAATAGCAATATTACATACTGGTTGAACGCTACCCTACTACTTTCTTTCTTTCCGTGCTTTTTCCTTTCATTCGACGAAATTTCATATAGGTACGTTGTATTATGAGCCGGGGGTTGGAAACTATTTGGCAAATATTCATTGTAATGGAATAGTTACCGCTCCAATCGAAACAGCATTCAATATTTATCGTGCTTACTAATGTCTCAAACATTTACCATTTACCATCGGACTTTATTATGGACGATTTGACGGAAAATTATTTATAGACGATTTAATGTATAGTCATTTTAGTTTATATGGCTATTAACGATTAAAGGAAATGAACGACGTGATTTGTTCGAGAATAAAAAATTTTATCGTTAATCTCGATGTTGCAAATAATGAACAGCGTAACTTTACGTATGCCATTGAATATTTATTTCATTGCAGCTTTACGAGCAATACACAATATGCTTTCCATTCCCCAAAAAATTCTGCTAAAAAATCAAATATACAGCTTGCTATTGAGCAAGCGGTACATTCTTCTTCCTTTTTTATTTCTTTTTTTTGTTAAATTTTTTTATCGGAATACATCTCCAATAAATCTGATATTCGCGCCATCTCTTTACGACGCGCGACAGGATATGAGAGAAATCCATCGGTACGATCGACGAGAGAAGCCTCGGCAGTTTATTTCCGCAATAAAATTATTTTATCGCGCACAGGACAGAAGTATGGCTTGTCGATTTTTTTTTGCATTGGGAACACTAGAAATATATATATATATATATAAATTCAAATAAGGCCGAAATTCGATGAAAGACAGCTTCAATGGTGTCGGGATATAACTTTTAAAAAATGCAATAAATCTCGCAAATGTCTCGATATATAGAAGAGAATGTGTATCATACGTGTAATTGCTTTATTATTCGCGCAGCATTTTTTGGATACTACATAAATGGAATTTCGATATAAAGTGTCTCAGTTTTATCGTTTAACAATACCAGCGGTCTCCCCACCGGGACACTCTATTTATCGATATTCCATTTTACTTCTATTTACTACAAGCTCGCACTTTAAACATCCGATACGCCATCGGATTGAAATTGTCAAAACACACGTTGACGGCTGTATCTTACACGAGTGGCATTCACGTCTAAATATTTGCAGTGAAATATTTACGTTGGCGGGAAAAGAGAGAGAGAGAAAGATCCCGGAAGTATTAGCTAGTGGTAAGATGGAAGAAAGAGAGAAAGAACGGAGAGAGGGCAGGAAAATTTATTCCATTTTAAAGAACACGTTAACAAAACTTTTTATTCCCGCTTAACTTATATATGTATAAACCCCGTAAGAATAATGCGCACTGAAGTGGAGTTCGCAAAAGTCTACATTCCTCTATGTTCAATTCTTAAGCACAGAGACCCCGAAGGCGATTAGCGGAATATATATCGCTACAGTTTTAATGGCCAGAAACGGTAAATGTAGAGGGTACTACGATATATCCATAAAAATTATAGCACTTTCGAAAAGCACTCGCCATAAAACTGTTATATTTGTAGTACCTGTATCTTATTACGAGTGAATCGTTCCACATTAAAAGCTACGACATTGAAAACTTATGATTTCTCTCTTTTATTGAAAATTCCTAAACTCATAAAAACATTAAAAATGTCCGAGTGAAATATAATAAAATATTTTTTCGATAGAATACGTCCGTTATAAATTGATATATTTGGTTGAAAACGACGAAAACGTTCTACTTTTTCAATAATAAAAAAATTTTCTCTTAATTTTCAAACAATATCAAATTTTATAGACTATTAAATATGAAATATTGCCGATATGCTTTCAGGTACAAAGTGGAGGTGGCCGGTAAGTCTTTACCGGTGTTGACGAACCTCGACAAGGGTCGATACGGGGTGCTGATCTTCGAGAATCTAAACAAGTACCTGCAGATGGACAAATGGAATCGTGAGCTACTCGACAAATATTGCAGGGAATATTCAGTTGGCATCGTGGGTTTTGCTCCTCCAGGAGAAGAGAGTCTCGTTGGTGCTCAACTGAAGGGCTTTCCACTTTTTATACATACTAATCTTAGATTGAAGGTCAGTCTCTCAACATTAGATATTCGAACTCTAATTCTCAGACATACATCAACATTTTTTTCACACAAGAATAAATTGTTGCAATTTTATTTCTTAATTACATTATCAAGAACAAAATGTAATAATTGAAACATAAAGATATCGTGATTAAAAGTACTTTATGATCAATAATATCAGGAATTATTTAAAAAAGCCATGATGATAGAAAATCTGTGAGATAATTTTTATGGTTGCAATCAAATTTGAATCGCGAAAAGTGATATCAAAACGAGGAAAAAAACCCTCATAAAAGGAAGCAATAAAAACCGTGATCTCTACGTAATAGTACTGGCTGTGATAATAAAATAATCGATAATGTTATATGTTTCGAGAATATTGCGTATTTATGTTAATTTGTAGCATATATTCTTGAATCATTTTAATGGTTAATTATTGAATACCCAATTCCGTGATATCAACTATCCGCAGCATCTTATTGCCATAATATTCGTAATGGGAAATAAGTTACAATCTTCTTAAAACTTTAGAGTATCGACCGTACCTCGAACGCGTGACATATCTCGTGAATAACGATCATGTTATTCAGAAAAAGGAACAAAACTGTTCATAGTGTTCGTATTCGTCGAGCAGGAAATATGTCACTTCTTTTTAAATAACTACAAAGCGATTTTATCATTTTACCATAAAACAATTTTCTCGACATATTTAAATGAACATTTAAATAAACTTTTAGACTAATTTTATTTCTGGTATATAAATTACATAAAATCAGAATTATTTCGAGCGCGTGGAATAAATGCAATCTAAAAAACTTGGAATATTTGAAATAGTTTTCTGGATTTTCGATTTAACTTCTTTTTACAGCCTATTAACATATCCTATGAATTTTTAAACAATTTTTGACGTAATTATTATTAAATTTCGCAATCTCGCATATTTTATGAGAAATATTATTGCTCGTAATATTCCGAATATAAAATTGTGCGGACTGAACAATTCACTTCTAACAAAGCGCCAAAGCGCGTGTGATGCCTCCGAAAATTTGATTTTCCCAAAAGCGAGGAAATCTGGCACGACGAGCGGGAGTGGAACTTTTGTGCGAGCCATATAAAATCAGGTCGCTCTTTCTTCCTCCAGGATGCTCAGCTGAATGCGGCGTCTCCCATTCTTCGATTAACCAGATCGGGAGAAACGGCCTGGGGACCACTTCCTGGCGGCGACTGGACTATTTTTCAGGCCAATCACAGCACCTACGAACCACTCGCTTGGGCATATCGAGACAGCCTCGACTATCCGGCCAACAAAAGTCCCCTAGCTACCGTCATCCAGGTGAGCAGTGCACTTTATTTGCTGGACATTCCGGTCACGTATCTCTTCCCAGACAACTTGGACAACTGCGGAATTAATGCACCGACTCGCGCGCCCACGCCTATTACAGTTCGGCGACGGGGACCGTTTAAATTATTTTCTCTTCTCTCTCGCGTATTGGACCTGACGCGTTGCTGCGTTAGAAATCCGTTGGTGTAATAGATGCTCTTTCACTAAAGTGTATAATAAGAATGAGTGAGTGCTTTCACGACGTATATCGAGGAAATTATAGAATCCGTGTCGTATCAAGTCAAAGTTATATTATCTTTCAACGCTAGCTTTGAACCCAGGTCCTCATACTCCCCATTATACGTATACATAAAGCTGCAAACGTGTCCTTTTGGGAATCTCTTATTAACTCGCGCAGCTTCGTGCGCGCTTGGCTTATCTTCTTGGCTACAAAGATAATATTGAAAAACGAAAACGCATGTGATATTTCCGCGGAATGATCGTCGTTCTGAAAGAGTGCACGGAACCAGAACCCCGTGGAGATGGTAGAAAAGGTATGATGGCAGGAAGGAAGAAATACATGAATACTCTTTGTGTGTATAGTTGTACTCAACATTTATACTCGTACGAGCACGTTTGGGAAAACAAAATCCCTTGTTCACTAGAAACCCGCGAGTCTCATGAGAGCTCGTTTTATTACCGTAGGTATCGCGAGTGTGTACTGATCTGAGTGTTCTTGATCCTCATGGAATGAGATACAAGGAGCGCGATAATTTGTAACGATCCTGGCTTGCCACTGATAACAAGCTCAGAGTAATCGCTGTAATAGAATTACAACGCGATTCTAAGTCGTATTATGCGCGCACTTATCTTTCTTACACGAGTCGAAAGAGCTCTCGGTTCGAACGTTTTCAAAGGGTGCTTCTCTCCTTCTCTCCCCCCCCCCCCCCCCCCTCTCTCTCTCTCTCTCTCACTCGAAATCTCAACGCTAAAAAAGGGTCTGCCAGAAACGCGGAATTTCCCCGATGCGCCACTTCGCTTTGCGGTTACGTGTAACGAAGGGAAGAAAAGAAGAAAGGCGTCCGGGAAACAAGAAGCTGAGTGGCTGTGTTCCGCCGTTCGTGAGGGATAGAACAAAAGGAAGGTCTTGGAACAATACGCACAGTGTGATTTCATCCCGCGCTTGATGTGAGTGTTTCTCATGCCGAGAAGAAGAATCTTCTACGGGCTCTCTTTCGAACATCGCACAATAGGAGGCCTCCTCTTATGTTAACCCTAGTCGATGTGATAAGGACTTGTGTATTTCCAGTAGAAAATAATTGTCAAATATCATGCCACAAAAGTAGCTTCAGTTTTCATTGTTCTTATAAGGAAACCGTCAGAACTGTTTCTCACCGATTTCGGTGGGCTTTAGATATGTTGCAGAGCATTAAAAGATATTAGAATATTTTTGATCTGTTTATCTTATCTTTAAAATATTCATTCTTAAAAATATAGGTGTGAATTTAATATCATTCGTAGTGTTATATAATTCTCACTATGTTTATATGTATGAGAGTTGTTCTTTGTCTCGTGAGCTCACTTGTTTTTCTCGCTCGCAGGTCTGCACTCAAGCGGTACTGTCTCACTTTATATAAATACCAACATGGTGAAAATTATTTTAACACCGAACGGTGTTAAATGCATACTATTTACACTCGTATTTTTTAGAGTGCGCAATTCGATAAGAAGAGATTTTTTCAGATATCTTCCTTTCTTTTTCTTTACGATCTGTTTTTCTGATTGATGTAATATAAATCTTTCTTTAACAAAAAAAAAGAATATATGTTAATGATACTTCAATTTGCTTCGCATCGCATCTTTTATATTAAATTTATACGTCACCGATTTTATTTTTATTTTTACACTGAGAAAGACCCAATCGAAAGGGTTGAAACGTTTGTCAATTTTTCTCAAGAATATAAAATATACGATTTCACACACTAACCTGTGTTGGCTCGCATTGGCTGATTTACATCCTTGAAAAAAAAAAAATATCTGGAGAATTAAAAATACAACAGAATATTAGTCTCTTTATTTTATATTATTATATGTAAATATTATTCCATTCAAGATGTTTCTTTTTATCTATTTCTTCTTTCTTTATAAATATGGGAATTGGTATGATTTCATCAAGAATGCATGTCTCTTTAATTAATCCTATATTAATAGAAATCGCGAATGTGTATGTAACTTTCTCATTCACTTCCCTACATTTTTCCCTTCTGCCGTTTCCCTCGTTGTGGCGATTCTTCCTGCTCTGCCAGGGACGGCGCCGGAAAACGTAAACAAATGTGGAATTTCCGCGATACGGCTGGTGGTCACGTACACGGAAACAAGAGGAAGGGAAAAAGAGGGAAAGAAAGAGGAAGGACGAATACATGAGAAAGAGAGGGGGGGAGAGAGAGAGAGAGAGAAGAGAGGAAACGTAGAAAGGATCTGCAGTTGGTAGAGGTAAACTGAAACAATTCGTAAAGCCGTCCCGGCCGGCGTTTACATTCGTGCAGGAATTCGCAACTGCAAGATTCCGGACGTAACGGACGTGGATAAGAGAGACAGAAAAAGAATGGACAAACGGTGGTACGCGAAAAACGCGAGGACGCGCAAACGCCTGAAGGAGGCGCCGATATGAGGTGTAGATGATATGAAGGAAACGGCGTCCATCGGACAAGTACACGCGACGAGATATTCGTCTGACGTAACGAAGAGCGCGAATACACGCTGATACACATGCTATATTGTCGATGTTTTGCGCGCTCCATTCCGGCGCGCGACGTTTTTCCATCCACCCGGAATGCATATCTCACACTCAACCGTTTTGTCTCTGTACCAGCGAGAGCTTATGAGATATGTGAGAGGCTTTTTGTTTAACTTTTCCTGTCCCTGTGATACCAATTGACGGTGCAGCTAGTTTATTTGTATGTCGATACGACTGACTTAAAAATAAATGAAAAAGTATATCTCTTTTTTTATATTTACACGTTAGGTCTGTTTTTTATTCTAGTTCTGAATTAGAACTTTCTTTTTTACTTTCACCAAATATCAAACATGTATATCTATTTCACTTTAAGTTTCAAACTCGTACAATAGTTCAGTTACCCCGGATCTACAACACAGATTTTTAAGCCTTAAGCCATAAGAAATGAACGAATCACAGTCGATTATTTTCTTCGCACTCAACTGTAATTGGTCAATTTCTTACGGCTTAAGGAGATGCTGCAGTGTCCTGTTTTACCATTAATTTTTAAAGACTCTTTTCTCTTAATTGTGTTTATGGATTGAAAAGTCCTTCTCCACAATTAAAGTATCGACAACAACACAGGCTGCCAGCTACAATTTAATACGAAAAATGAAAGAAAATTAAAAATTGTAGTTTTGTCACCGGCTCCTGCAGTCAACTCGTCACAATATGTACTGCATAAGAGTTTCAAATTTTACCCGTTTAAAATAAGTAGCCAGCAGCCTACAGAAAACCTCGAAGAACAATCATGCTTTTAGAAACGAGGCAGGGGCTTTGGTATAAGAGAAAAGAGTCGCCAAAAATTTCGTTCGTATACTACGAATAAAATTGATGTGAAGTCATGAAACCGAACAGTATTTTAGTTGATCTCTTTCTAAGAAATGGCGTTGCAATATGTTAGATAAGGACAGATGAATGCGTTTGAGCAAGACAACGATATATAATAAGTATAAGAAATGAATGAAAGATGTCACTATTATCGAATTTGGAATTTAAAAAAGTCTGTACTATCGACCTTGATTAAGTTCGACCGTCACTCCAGCGTCCCCTTAAGACTTAAATCACCTATTGTAGATCCGGATTTACGGAAAACAGATCTATTCAGATCTTGAATTCTTATTTTGCATTTAGATAATTTCTCTCGCTCTCTCTTTTTCTCTTTTTTTTCTCTTTTTAATAAGATCATCCATATTTAACCTTTGATTTCTATACATTTTTTAATAAATTAATTTGTTTATATTTATAAAAAGTATTCTTTATTTTTATTCTTAAATTCAATCCCCCATGTGGTGGTCGAGCAGACGGTTCGCGCCACAAGCCACGCACGCGCGCACGGAGCTTCACGCCGCGCCACCAGAGGGCGACGAACTCGAGCGCGAACTCGCGTTCAAAATCTCGCGAAGCGGGTATATAAAGAGGCTCGCGGACGACCCGATATCAGTGTTGTTCAGTGATGTTCCGTGTGGGAATAAAGTGACGCATGCGCACTAAGCAACCGCTATGGCTGCTCAGTAATGTATATATCTTGATAGGATCTGAATGTATCTTTAGGCCCCTAGCAAGGTAGGAAATATGAAGGGAGTTACAAATAGAAGAAAATTCCTTTGAACAAATAGAATAAATTGTTAATACAAATAATAATAGAGAAATGTATATGTTTTACGTTTGCAGCTGATTTATTACGTGAATACCAACATTCGTTGCGAGAAACGAACAAACGTGTATTATCATAATTTTCTATTGCGTATTTGTTTATTTGTGCTTTTTGTTAAACAATGATTACCTACCTCTTGCAAAAAATGCACGAAAATTCGTAAAGACTTCGAGCCCTTTACTGGGTACGGCCGGCACGGGCACCTAACGGCTAACGGTTTCGGATACGTCCGTGAAAGCAGACGACACGCGACTGTGACGTCAGCTTACGCATGCGCATGAACATTCCCATGCGAGAATAATTCCCACACGGAACATCACTGGTGTTGTTAGGTATACCGCCTTTTAACGCATGCGCACTACAGTACTAGTGACTTCTAAAGAAATCCAGTAATGTAAAGAATGAAAAGCGCGGGGCCGCGGACTAAATTGTTCGTGGTTACGCGCGAGAATTGAAGAAAAGGCATATACATTATATATAATTTATTTCGCGAAAACAAAGAATCGAGAAGCACTAGACAAGTAATATGTAATATGTAGAAGATAAGTATAGATTTGGCGAGATTTGGCAATATATGTAAGTTAAGTAATCTACACTGTGAATCACCTAACAACACTGCCTGATATCATCTTCGGGTTTTTTTTTGCAAATTTTCCTCTATGTCTATTACTTTTGAAAAAAAACTCATATTTCAAAGATGTTGTTATCATGATTTAATGCAGGTCTGCAGCCGATTTGCACAATTCGACCGATTTTGCTTGTCGTCATCCCCGCTCCTCTTGTTTCATGGCATTTAGATCGTGCGCGGAGACATAAGGCGCTCGAATTCAGGGATGATATTAGCCGTAATTCGTGCAGGGCACTATAGGGCTATAGGACTTAGAAACATATTGCCTAACATTCACTGTTTAAAAAGTTTCATTATTATTATTATTATTAGTAGTAGTATTATGGTGTTGGAAACTCAAAAGTAACACTTCAAAATATAACACTAATTAAGTTTTCATACTGAAAAAAATATTAAAACAATTATTTTTAATAAATAAATCAATAAAATAAAATGTGTGTGTGTGTGTGTGGAGCGCGCGCGCGCGCGTACGCGTACATGTTTCAATTTAACGCTAATAGATTTCTACATCACCCTTGAGGTACTATTGTCGATGCATTTTTTTTAAAGTGGTTTCCCCAATAGGCCTAATTAATGTACGTGTTCTATTTTGAAGTGTTACTTTTGAGTTTCCAACACCATAATACTAATTATAATAATAATAATAATAATGAAAATTTGTAAACAGTGAATATTAGGCAATATGTTTCAAAGTCCTATAGCCCTATAGTGCCCTGTGTGTACGAATTACGGCTAATATCATCCCTGAATTCGAGCGTTTTATGTCTCCGCGCACGATCTAAATGCCATGAAAAAGGAATGGGGATGACGATAGGCAAAATCGGTCGAATTGTGCAACTCGGCTGCAGGCCTGATTTAGTGAAATGTATTTATCCAGTGTTATACAGGTTGCAGAGTTTACTCTAGGTATTGTAATATAAGGTTTTCACTGTAAACCAACAAAAACCGATATCATGGTGGAAGGGATAACGTGGGGTGAATATAAAACGGACTAAAAATGGACTATAAATATCATCCCATGTTTAGTGTTTCACAGTTGGCAGGCTTTTCCCCTGACGCGGCATAGACAGAGACGGCGGAGATTTAGAGAGAGATGTTTGCAAAATAAGCACACCACATTATCCCTTCCACCATGCCCGATAAGGAACCGGACAACTTCCGCGAAACTTATAAACGTCAATCGACTCAGAAAGAATAACACCCGATCAATCAATTCTCGATTTTCTATCCGAGAGGATGGACAGGAGAGGCATATACATTTACAAGACTTCTGAATATCAGTTATATTATAGTGGTTATGTTCAGCAGAAAAAGGAACTGTGCAACTGACTTAAAAATTAAAACGAAATAAGCAAAATAATGTAATATAACCGATATTAAAAAATTTTTTAAAAGAGTAGTGTATGTCCACTAATATAATAAAAGAAACAGAATTCAGGCCTATGACAGGATATAGATAATTCACTGGGAATTATTTAGGCAAAAAAGATCTAACTTTGACCGTCATAGGCCTGAATATGCTTATACTTAGTGTTCAATTTTTAATCTTTAATCTCAATCTTCAATGCATAGTCTGATTCCGGCCTTATAATCTTTGAAGAGTGTAGAATGTGTAAAATGTGCAGAACGCAGCGCAAGCAACGCTCGCTGACCATGTGTGATGTGATCATAGGCCTGTTCTTTTTGGCTGAACTTTTGCACCAGTTCATCTTTTTTTCTCTTCTTTCCTCCTAAAGAGAAAAGGAAGAAAGATGAACTGATGCAAAAGTTCAGTCAAAAAGAACAGGCCTCATTAGAGTCCCTCTAGTAGGAGTCAAGTCATAAGGGATATCGATCTCTGATTGATCAGATTTCGAGTCCCTTTAAACGCCGCCATTGCAAATACTTTCGATGTGGTAGTGAATCTGCGAGTTGCATGGTGTGAGCAACTGTTTCATGTAGAAAGCGCGAACGCGAAATCGAACTATCAACTGTCAACCATGGTGGAATTGTGCTGTTTCCGGCCAGTAATGGTGTTCTTCCGGTCTTATATCTTAACTCCTTTTAGAGGAACTCTAGTGACTGTTACACTTAGTCCGGATCTACAATAGGTTTTTAGGCCTTAAGGCATAAGGAATGGACGAATCACAATTAATTATTTTCCTCGCATTCGACTGTAGTTGGTCAATTTCTTACGACTTAAGGTTTAAAATATCTATTAGGCGTCGTCTATAATACACGGAGTAAGAAGAGTAAGAAATTGATCAATCACAGTCGAATGTGAGAAGAACAATCGACTGTGATTGGTGAATTTCTTACTCTTACTTGTTACTCCGTGTATTGTAGACGACGCCTTATAGATCCGGACTAAGGGTACGTATCCACTGAGCGCGTCACGCGTCGCATCGTCCATCACGTCACGACGCGACGCGAAAGAGAGAAAGAGTGAAGTTTATACCCCTCTCTTTCTCTCTTTCGCGT
>NW_017298586.1:212489-244294 GCF_001594075.2 Trachymyrmex cornetzi | reverse complement strand
AAGGACGCCATTGTCGGGTGGCCGAAAACAGCACAATTCCACCATGATTGACAGTTGATAGTCCGATTTCGTGTTCGCGCCTTCTACACCATAAAACAGTTAAAACATAAGACCGGAAGGACGCCATTGTCGGGTGGCCGAAAACAGCACAATTCCACCATGATTGACAGTTGATAGTCCGATTTCGTGTTCGCGCCTTCTACACCATAAAACAGTTGCTCACAGCAATTCACATATTCACTACCCCACATCGAAAGTATCTGCAAATGGCGGTGTTTAAAGAGACTCGAAATCTGACTATTCAGAGATCGGTATCCCTTATGATTTGACTCCTTACTAGAGGGACTCTAGTGACCATGCATTGCTAGGGCCACATTTGCCTCTTGCGTCAAAAATTTCAGGTAATTATTCAGTTTAGCTACCGCACCTCAAAAATCCATGAAATTAGGCTTATTCAACGCGTTTTTGCATGAACAAAAGAATCTGGCCAAAAGAAGTATCGCTCTGCCTCGCGAACCGAGATATTAAGCGTTAAAGTTGACGATAATTGAGGTTAGGAAATCTGTTACATAAACAAAATGAGTTCTATAATTGTACTTTTCCACATAATCCACATGGGTTTCGACTTTCCACATGAAGCGGTCCCCCCCCCCCCCCCCCCCCCCCCCCCCCCCCCTTGCAAAGAGGCGCACAATTTCTACAATTGTAGTTGTGAAGTTAGAAAATCTGTCATGTGGACAATGGGATGTATAAGACTAGTGCTTATTAGTTCGAGGCGGATACTACGCCGTGACCCTTATTTTGCGTGGAAGGTTGTAAATCCATGTCATTTCGTATTAAAAAAATTTAACCCTAAAATCCTAAAACCCTAAAATCCATTTTTTGGTGTGAGGTGATTCGCATTTCGCATGGAAAGTTGTAAATTCATATCGTTTCGCGTTAAAAAAAACTTAACCCTATATAACCCTAATCCATTTTTTGGTGCGAGGTGGCCCTCATTTCGCGTGGAAGGTTGTAAACTTATGTAGAACTTTTTGAATGTACAACTTTCCACGCGAAAGTAAAAAATGGGTTGGGTTAGGGTTAGGTTTTTTTAACGCGTGAAACGACATGGATTTACAACTTTCCACACGAAATGAGGGCCACCTCACACCAAAAAATGGGGGAAAAACGACTTTGCACCGCAATATTTCGCGATAGTGGCTGCGTTCAGCAGACTCAACAGTTTTGCAACCGTTTTATGATTGTTCGCTTAAATTGGACTATTTTTTTAAAACTAAAAGTATAAACCAATCAGTGCGACGAATCATAAAACGGTTGCAAAACTGTTGAGTCTGCTGAACGCAGCCAGTGACAAATTTCCTAATCTCAATAGTCGTCAACTTTAACACTTAAGGCGATGCTAAAGCCTCCTGTTTTACCCACATTTCCATTCGGTGAAAAATCTCCGTATTAGATGTACGGATTGCAAAAGTATTATTACATAAATTAAAGTACGCACAAACAGGACCTCAGCTGCACTGGATTTCATGAGAAAATCGAAAAAAAATTTAAAATTCGTTAAAAATTCACTTTTGGCTCGTACAGCTGTCACCTCAGATATATGTTTGCTTGATAAGAGTTCTATAGCGTTTTCTCTTGGCTACACTATCACCCACTAGTGCAACACTCAGACAGTGTACCGTGTTTCCATAGGCCTGTTCTTTTTGGCTGAACTTTTGCACCAGTTCATCTTTCTTCCTCTTCTTTCCTGCTGGAGAGAAAAGGAAAAAAGATGAACTGGTGCAAAGGTTCAGACAAAAAGAACACGCCTCATGGTTGGTGGTAAGCGAACTCATTCGGTGTACCGTGTTTCCGTGGCTACGGTGTAATGCAAATTTTATGCACGAAGTGGGATTTTGCTACACCGTCTCAAAGAGACCGTGTAGAGCCAGTGTGACATTTAAAATTTGAAAATAAAAGTCAAGCGGGAACAGAGTTTTAGCATAATAATGATACAGTGTACATCATGGTGTGCACCACTCTAGTGTAGTGTAGCAGGCACTGTAGCTGAGTGTAGCACTTACACGCAACTGGTGCGGTGTGAGACTGCATCCAGTGTATCCCAAGAGAACGCTATTAGAGTCCATATCTTGAAAATAAGCGTGCAGCTGAGGTCACATTGAAACCAAAGACAAAGAATGGACTGCGCGATCCGTATCTAAGTAATGTATTAAATGTGGTCGACAATAATGAGAGAGAGAGAGACCGTGGGAGACGGCCAATCTCCCTCTCATTCTCTTCCATTACACCACTGAATGGAAAGAGATAGAAATGGCCGTCTGCCACGGTCCCTCTCTCTCATCCCTGTCGACCATTTTCACACACGGATCGCGCAGTCCATTCTCTATGGCTTTGATTGAAACGAACGATACCGAGTTTGTAGAACTAAGGTTGAAAGTCTAGAAAAGAAATATTTCCACCGAATATAAAATACGTGTATACAGGTGCTTTGCGAAGACTGGGACTGTCAACAGAGCCGAAATTCCGTGTAGCAGTAGTTGCGCGGTCTTGCGATAGATGTTGCTTTTTGGCTCCCTCTAAAAAAAATTAATAAAAAATATCAATGTATGCTCATTTGATCGCATTTTTAAAAACGTACCAATAGATGGCCCACCCTGTATTAGATAAGAACAGATGTATGCGTTGAGCAAGATAGAATAATATATATTATATAATATAATATAATGTAAAAACTAAATCAAAGATGTCATCATTATTATCGAATTTGGAATTAAAATAGTCTGTACCTACTATCGACCTTGATCGAGTTCGGTAATCGGTTTAGCATCCTCTTCATATCTCGGTTCACAGGGCAGAGCGACACTTTTTTTACCAGATTCTTTCGTTTCATGCAAAAACGCGTCGAATAAACCTAATTTTATTGATTTTTGAAGTGCGGTAGCTAAACTGAATAATTACCAAATTCCAAAAGAACATTTCCCTCACTCCGTAGCGACGACGACGACGACGACAACGACGACGTTTCTTATTACATTAGAAGTTTCAGATTCGTATTTTGCGTCGCAATATCTCCGCTCGTAGGGCACGTAGAGAAAAAATAAAAACACGTACTATACAACCAGAGTGTATGCTATCGATTAAGCGTACAATGTGATTCTGTCCTTATTGAGATATGATAATCTTGGTCCTTCGCAATTCATCGGCCCGCGTAAAGTAGCCACGATAGTGTCGCTACGCTTGGCTTAACGCTGAGTCACTACCGTGTCTCCAGATTCGAGCAAGTATATTCAAGGATCTCGAGTATCATCTAACACGATCCCCTCTTCGGCCGGTACGTCCTCCTACAACTCGGACACCGTGCAACCAAAAGCCAGAGGAATCGTTGCCATCATCCACCGACCAATCACCAGCAGCAGCAGTAACCTCTCCTAAGCCAGCGGTTATTCGCAACCGGTAGAACCGGCTAGGAAACGCCTGAGGATCCGATCCTCTCGGGATCAGGTACTCGGCGCATCATCGCCTGCGGGCCTCCGACTTATCGGAGTAACCGGTGAGTTACCACCAGAGGAACCCCTAACACCCGGAGTAACCGACGAGGTAGCAGCGGTCGCGATTTCACAATCAACACCCAGAAGAGCAGCACTAGAAGATCTGCAATGGAAACTACATCGCATCCTGCTATCTTCTCCTAGGCGGACACGACCACCACAACTCTTGCTGACTCCAGGCGAACCGAGGCTGTACCAACCCGTATCGTCAACGTACGCGATTGAGGTACCAGTCCTCCTGAGACTTCTAGGTCCCTGCGACGTTTCTGTATCCGCGGTAATCAGACGGGACCTGATTGGCGCGTTCATAGAGGGACGCTACTGCGTCCAGCAGAACCAGCCTTAGGGGCTCCGCACAATAAAAGGAACAGGGAACAGAGAACAGAGAATAAGAATTTCAACCTTTATAGAAATTCTCTGTTCTCTGTTCCCTGTTCCTTTTATTGTGTGGAGCCCTTCACTCCGTCGGCTTCGCTCACAGCCACATCCAAGGAGGGCAAGAAGGCGCCATAACCGTCGGCATCCAAGGCCAATCTAACGACTGACAACTGTAGCTGCCGAGTCCTTTTCAAGACTTTGCCCCAAATATCTCAGGCATGGGTCTTGAGTTCGCACCATATACATATCCGTTCTTGTCAGGACGCCATTGGTTGGAAAGAATCACACGTTGCGCTTAATCTGCTCTCATACCAATAACCACCAAACCCCACTTTACAGTCTCGATTTAGTCTGTACTCTGCAGTAGTGATAATTTTTTATTTTCAAAATCAAATTTTGGTTTATATTTAGAAAAAAATTTACCAGTGATGATAAAGCAACCTATGCAGTGCAGTTAAACTATTTTGAACAAAAATTTGAAATATGTTTTTGATGATATGAAATTAATTTATTGTTCTAGATTTCTAGATAATGCGTTGAAATAAAAAATTATTATATTGACAAAAATGAAAATATTTATGACAACTCAAAAACGAGACGAATTGTTTCTTTAATTAATCGATGGATTTCGTCTATAAATAGTTTGTAAATAGATAAGCTAAAAAAAAACACTTCGAAGTTCTGCGATGATTCCTACGACTCGTTATACTCAAAACATATTTCACATTCGCGATAATTAAAAAATATTTTGACAGCCCTTTGCTCATTTCTGTGATGTCAACGGAAACGTTTGATCTATTCAACGACAGGATAGGACCAACCCCCGAAACGAAATAAATTGGTGGTTCCAATAGTAGCAAATGAAGCGAGTCGCACAGTCGCTCATTAATCGAATAAGCCCACAGCTGATTGGCTCCTGATTTAATCACCTGGCTATCTGTACGATCCGCGTATCTATCTCGGCGCCCACCCTCTCGTACGGATGGGATTATCCATGAGATTATTATTGTTGTTTACTGCTAACAAACCCGGTTCATGCCCAAAGCTGCGGAGTTACTGGAGAGTTTCCGTCGAACAATGCAATTAACACGTCGGACATGGCCGATTACTCGCCGTACTCTGCCGTACTCTATTGAGAGAAAAATAACGATGCTTGTTAACGCGCGATGATTAGGTCGGCTGACTGTATGCGTCTGTGTATATGGAAGTATTCCGAAACCAGTCCATGTCGAAACTAAAACACCAACTAAGATCGATACCATTCCGATCATGAATAGAAGAAATTGGGCTGAATAAGTAATTGCATTATTAGACACCAATTGTATTGTGGAATACCCATCTCCATACATATACGCGTGATTATAATTATTTACGATGCAATACGAAGCACACGATTCTGAGTCACAAATTATACATACCGCACACAACGCGGTAAAAGTAGATTTATTGGATTATTATATATTATTTTAGATTTAAATATATGTTATTTTAGATAAAAAAGAAGCTTTAGTTTACAAAATATATTTATTTTCAGGATCATGGCAGATATGACGGAATTCAAAGAGTTCTCTTCGGCGGTGGCCTACGGTTTTGGCTGCACAAATTGCTGCTGCTGGACTCGTTATCCTACTTGTCACACGGGCAATTGAGTCTCAGTTTAAATCGTATGATCCTGGTGGACGTTGACGATATATTTGTCGGCGAGAAAGGCACCAGACTGAGAAAAGATGACGTAATGGCATTGTTAGCTACTCAGCAGAGAATTCAAGCTCTGGTGCCGGGGTTCAAATTTAATTTGGGGTTTTCCGGGAAATATTTTCATCACGGGACAGCGGAGGAGAATTTGGGGGACGACATGCTTTTGGAGAACGTAGACAGGTACAGTAAATCCGAAAATTAATCGTGTGAAAGTGATAAATTCGGTGAATATTACATTACGTTAGAAGTAGAGATATACATATATCTAAAGTATATATTATTAAATATGTATTGGTCAACAGAATATAATGTTTATTATTTCATAAATCGAAATATTTGTATAGCTTTAAAGGTAATCTAATTAATTAAAATTATGGTGGTGACTACAACGATTATATAATTTATTATTATAACGCACACACATATAGAGTGCATAATATAAACTAAATTTACGGTTACGTCAACATCGTAGTATGTTTTATCGTATAATATCACGCAACAGCTTGTTATAATGCTGCCATAATCGCCTGCGACAAAACGTTACAATGTTACAATGCTTCACTATGATCGCAGTTGATTGCGACTATCGAGCTAAAAAAATACAAAGGAAAATCCAAATTTCCATGTACTTGGAGAAGGCGTTTTCTTATGCGATCGTCAATGTATTCAATGAAAATACGTATACTTATTGTAATATCAAAAATTTACGATTTTTTTTAGATTTACGTGGTTTTCCCACATGTGGAATCACCAACAACCGCATCTTTACGAGAATGTAACTCATCTACAATTGGACATGGCACTGAACAAGCAATTCGCAAAGGATCACGGTATACCAACCGGAAGCGGATACAGCGTAAGTCCACATCACTCCGGCGTTTATCCGGTCCACGAAGGCCTCTATGAAGCATGGAAGCGAGTATGGAACATCAAGGTCACAAGCACCGAAGAATATCCGCATCTAAGACCGGCTCGTTTGAGACGCGGTTTTATTCACCGTAATATAATGGTACGAATCTGGAAGTCATACAAATTCGTGTGTGAATTCGACCACAGTTGTTGAATTTTTTTTAAAGCGAGCATTCCCAACAATTGATATGATGTACGAGTTGCATACAAATGTTTATTGAAAATAATATATCGACTGTGCATTTCAGCTGAATACCGGTTATACTGTAATTTTCGAAATATGAAAATCAGGCTTTTATTGCTCGCTAATTTACATGAATATTAAACACGTAATCAATCGTAAAATTTCGTTAATAACTAATTTGGTATTTATTTTATCAATGGACGGTGAAATGAGGTATAAGAGATTGTATTATTTTATTGGGTGCGATATGTAACTCAAGTCTTGTATGCAAAATTAAGTTTTTATTATCAAAATAAATACTTTGTGTATTTTTTAAATTTTATATTTTATTTAATCCTCTGAAATATATAAATTATTCGATGATACATATTGCCGGATGAAAGCCTTTTTTTATTTCAAGGTTTTACCGAGGCAAACGTGTGGCCTTTTTACTCACACAATTTTTATCGAGAGGTATCCAGGTGGAAGGGAAAAGCTGGACGAGTCGATACAGGGCGGAGAACTTTTCCAAACGATCGTATATAATCCGGTGAGTAAATCAGCCGTTATGAAATCAATCTTTGCCGGGCTCGTTTGATCTTTCATATTATAGACAATTCGCTTTTAATAGCTATTTATCTATAACAAATTGATAATCTTCGTTATTAATTATTTCTGATATATCTTCGTAAATTTTAGATTTTTAATATGATACTGATTAAAATATGTATAGATATAAAATATATTTTATATCTCATACTATAACGATACATGCAAGCATAAAATAATTTAAACTGTGTATTACTTTTTCCAGATAAATATTTTTATGACGCATATGTCGAATTATGGAAACGATCGGCTGGCATTGTACACTTTTGAATCAGTTATAAAATTCATTCAGTGTTGGACTAATTTGAGGCTGTCTAGTGCACCACCACTTCAGCTTGGAGAACGTTATTTTCAATTATATCCCGAGGAAGCCGATCCAGTGTGGGGAGTGAGTGGAATGAATATTCAATAACTTTGACAGTGCTTCTATAACATTATTAAGCTATTTTAATATCTTCTTTTTATAGAATCCATGCGACGATCAGAGACATCAGAAGATTTGGTCTCGTAATAAAACTTGTGATCAGCTACCACGATTTCTAGTAATCGGACCTCAAAAGACTGGTACTACGGCATTGTACACATTCCTGTCCATTCATCCAGCAATAAGCAGCAATTTACCAAGCCCCGATACTTTTGAAGAGATACAGTTTTTCAACGGAAAGAATTATTATAAAGGTCTTGATTGGTAAGTAATCAGAATCGGAAACATTAATTCTGCAATTACTATAATATACAGGGTAACATCTTATTTTAATTTACCTTGCACCCAAAAACTTTTTTATTTGTAATTTTAGAATAATGTTTTAGACAAAAGTGTAACGGTTTCGAAGAGAACGTATTTTTTAGTCACGTATTTTTCTTCTAGGTGGTGGCATCAAAAAGATATAAAAAGCTTCATTTTTGTAAATGAAATTATATGATTTTTTTATATACAGAGAAAATAATGAGATAAATCAATTGGTGTAAAGAAAACACATATTGCTTATTTAAAATTTATAGTTACTTATTTAAAAAATTATTTACTTTGTCTACCTATTTTTTAAAGTAACTGTGTTTTCTTTATACCAATTGACTCATCTTATTATTCCCTTTAAAAATATCAAGATACGATTATATAAAAAATTAATAGTTTACACGAAATATTTAATATTTCATGTTAATATGTGCCAGAATAAAGTATAAAATATCTTGTAAATATATTAGTGTTTTGATAGCTCTACCTTAATACTTTTATATGCAGAATAATTAGAGGAATCAAGTATGTAAAAAAAATCATTTAATTCCATTTTAAAACGTGATGTTGACCTTCATATCTTTTTTGTGCTTTCATTTAAAAGAAAAATAAGAAATAAATTAAAATAGGACATCCTGCATAAAGCAGACGGAATACATACCTTTCATTGCTTTTACAGGTACATGAGCTTCTTTCCAGCATCAAAAAACGAGAGTTCTCGATATCTCTTTGAAAAATCTGCTACTTATTTTGACGGAGAATTAGTACCACGAAGAGCCCATGCACTTTTACCAAGAGCTAAACTAATCACCATACTGCTCTCTCCAGCTAGACGTGCTTATTCATGGTACCAACATACCAGAGTACATGGAGATCCGGTAGCGAACAATTACTCCTTCCATGCGGTCATCACAGCGAGTGATTCTGCTCCGAAATCCCTACGGGATCTTAGAAATAGGTAACATAATTGAACACGAACGATTACGTAAGACGTATTCACTTAACAATGTATTAATAGACATTATTTGCAACAGTAATTAGTTAAAAGTTAATGATCGCCAAAATAATGAATGCCAAAAAACTTATATCTTCGTATAATTTTATATATGATTTAATTAACAAAACATGCCATGTATTTTAATTGTCATAAGTTGCAAAACGATACTATATTCAATTACAGATGTTTAAATCCTGGAAAGTACGCCCAACATTTAGAGAGATGGTTATCGTTCTATTTACCGCAACAATTACACATTATCGATGGCGAGCAGTTACGACAAAACCCTGTGGAAACGCTGCATGAATTGCAACGATTTCTAAAAATAACACCCGCCTTCAATTATTCCTCACACTTGAGGTACGATCCGAAAAAGGGTTTTTTTTGTCAAGTAACTAACGAAGATCGCACTAAATGTCTTGGTAAAAGTAAAGGTCGCCAGTATCCACCGATGGAAGACAGATCGTACAAATTATTACAGGTAAAGTTTTTGTAGTAAATTTTCTTATTCAGCATATAAGACAATCGTATCTATTTGCAAACATGCTGTGTCTTTTGCAGAGGTATTATTTGTCCCACAACACGGCTCTAGTGAAATTATTAAAGCGGCTTGGGTCCAGAACGATTCCACAATGGTTGAAGGAGGACCTTACCGACACTGTGATGACCTAGCAAACGCCAATCACATGAAACTTTAATGTTTCCCGGCTGCTCGCTTCCGCTGTCAGCGAGATACGTCGCTTGCTAATGGAAGACTTGTAAAATAATTGTACATTCAAAACTCCACTGGATTTCACATCTTTAAAGGAAGGACCATGCTGGCCTATCTCAGTGGACTGGCCTAATATAATTGAAGACCCTACAAAAGCTAGTCATATAAGCGATTTTACGAAGTCCCAGTTGTAATTGTCGATCACTGTTAAGCTAATAATACTAGTTTCACTGTTATTATTCTCTTTATTTTATTATTATTATATTATTACTGTATTACTATTATTATTATCATTATCATCGTTACCGCGTCGTAGAAATCAAGGATATTAATCACTCACTAGTGCCATTGTCCAGCAATAATTAGGCACCTTTCTATTTCCCCATGTATAAGTTGAGCAAAAAGCCAATCAATACATATAAATTGAAAATTATGTAAAAGAAAGATATATCTTTACAAAAAATATGACAGACCTGTTTTTATAAATTTTATGACGTAAGAAAAGATTTCGTATATATCAAGAAGAATGTCCATGATAGAAATTTATAAAATATCTAATGCTGAACATAAATGAATTTTTGCTATCAACGCGATACGCGTGTTGTAACGAATGATATTGAAGAGTATCTTTTCGGCAAAATGCAATATTTAAAAAAATTAAAGTTCACTTTTCTTAATATCAGACTGTCCAAATCATATTGTTTTGAGAAATGTATATTCTTCATAAGTAAGTGTAAGGATCGATGAATTGTATTATCAGATTTTTGAACCAGACAGTTCATCGATTATTCTTCTTGCACTAATCATCGGATCGTCCATGCGAGCGTGAGATTTCAGGAGTTTGAGAGCTTTTCTCTTAAGCCCACCACTTTCGGAGATACAGTGTATATTAATTCTCGTTATATATTTAAGATCGATGACGATGACAAGAAATCTATGTATATTTTGACAATACTATTCTTGGTATCCACGGTGGAAAGGCCAACAAAAGATGTGTGATCGCGTCCGTTTGTATATTGATGTAACGCATTATTTTGATGTTAATATAGGTGTATTATAGTATATAAAAAAATAGGGTGAAAACTTGAAACCGACAATTCAGGTATATCCAAGATGAGTTTGGAAGTTTGCCAATCTCAGATGCGTTAACGAACATACATCCATTTGCAATAATCAACACTATCAGAGAGTTGAAACTTGTGCGTTTATTAAATCAATAAACGATTCTTTGGCGCACTATGCAAATTACCCGCTGATAAATTGTATGAAAATATTTAAGATTTGACACGATTATTGCGAATTGCGTACAGTGATACATCGTGGATTTGATCATTGTTGTAAAAAGTAGAAATAGAATCTTATTTTTCAGCGGGTAAGTTCAAATAATTACACAGTGATTTTTCGAAATTGTTTTTTAGCATACTTTTCAAATTCAATATATGCAGAATCTTTATTGTGTAACTACTTGTTTGGAAATGATATTAGTATCATACAATATTTATTTTACTTTAAAAGAATATACATCGAATCGACCTAAGAAGATTTTGTTGGTCAAGAAAACAATAGAATCTAATTATTGTATACGTATATTTTTTTATATTTATTTGTCACTTATACGTATATATAATATCATCTCCAATAATGTAAACTACATGTACAAATATTTTTAATAATACTGATTGTATCTGTGACCATATCTAATTGTACATTGTAACGAATTCATGAGATTTCAGAATCTCATGGCAGATATCTGCATATAATATCTGCTTGCTGCACTTTTTCTATAGAAAAGTGTACGAATATCGTATATATGGCCCGTTAGGAAAAAGTCCAAAACGAGCAATATAAGATCAGGAGAGAATTTTTTTTATTTGCAATTTCATCACTATATTAATTGTCTCGCATTGTGAATGTTTCTGATGATGCCATTACATTGAGTGTTACGTATGAAACAATGTTATATTTAGACAGAACCTTTTGTTATGTTTGTACAACTTGTTTTCATTTTTATACTGCCGTTAAAGCTATGCCATTGTAACGTTTAACAAATCATGTACAAAGTTTATTGTTAGTCTTGTAATAGTAGTTACTAATGATAATGGTAATATCAACTGATCTGTTTCGTCGAATCGTGCCATTTTACTAATGTTGTATATATTATTATGATTATAATGTATCAATCGGATTTTTAGAGTCAATATCCTTAATTTGGTTCAGTATGGCGGTAGCAACAAATGTCCGGATTGCTACTACCTGACAATAACCTGATGGCAGACAGAGATAAGTAATAAATCCCGTGAAATTTATCAGAACATGATTGTCGCACATATAAACAGAATTAGCATTAACATTACCTCATCACTGATCTTCATTTTCTATTTACTTTTATCTTTTTATATTTGATATTTTTCTACAATTATATCTTTTCCACAAAATTTTAAAAACTATGATTAAAATAAAAAGCAATACAATTACATGTATTACCAACGTCTGAGTGTTCAGTTTTATGAATTAAAAATGATTTTCTCGTCTCATTTTGTACATATTAGTTATTGTCATCAGTGGTAGCGTACTCTCTGTTAATTGCTACAAAATTTCGCGAGTGCATTTGTTTGCGTATAACACAGAAATGGCGAGCACTTTGTAAATATTCTGTTTGAATATAGACTGCCCAGGAAAAGAAAATGCCATTGTTGTGCGAATAAACGAAACTGCGCGTAGAGGATGTGTGTACGACACTTCAATTATTTAACTTATGACTATTCTAATGTAAAATATTGTAATAATTGTACGAATAGTCTGTAAGTTCTAATAAAAGAAGCACCAAAAATCCTACATTGGATTGTTTTGTAAATGACAACATATTGAAGTGATATTATATGCAATATATAATACATTTTTTCTAGTACGCATATTTTGAATATCTTTCTTAATTTTAATTTCACACATTTTATTTACAATTCTTTTATACTATTCATTTAATTCTCTTTGTTCTTTTCAGAGTACATTTGTTACCTATTTTATATGCATCAACATCTTAGAACTGAAACAATTTTAGAATGATTATATTAAAATAATTTAGAACGATATGCGGTAATGATAGTCCAGCTTTTTCATCTTCAAAGTTATATAATATCTTTAATCGTTCCAGTTCCAAGAAATTGATGTAGCTTCTTTGATAACTTCGCTGTTTCGACATATCAATATCTTCTACGGCTTTTACGCACTTGAATCGAATCTCTTGTTATGGTTGATAGAGTTACTTATAATATATTTGCGCTATAAATCAATGAGTCCTTGTTTATTGCAATATCTTTTATGGATTCGTTCAAGTCTGATGTCTTTGCAAGGATAATGTCATCGTCGCATGAATCACTGGATGAAGAATCCAAGCAATTTGGTCCCAACACAACTTTCAAATCTTCTTTGACAAATTCATGATGTAAATTCATAAATTTTATGGTCCTTCGAAGCTGATAATTCGATTCGTTCAAATTCTTTCGATCTCCAGACACATTAAAATATTCCGAGATTAGATTTTTGTCCCCAGCATTAAAACCATCGATACTGAATTGGACGCTATTTTTCTCGATTTCAAATTCTTTCAAAATCTCTTCATCTATTTCCTCAATAGGATCTAAAGTACACTTTATCTCCTTTCCAAGAAATCTTTTCCCTCCAATTTCTGAAAGATCCTTGCCAATCGATTCACCAGTACCACCTTTATTTTCTATTAACGCCGGAGTACTCCCAGATAAAGTATGCACTTGTCTTACTTTCTTTACTCTTGCTCCTACTAAATACATTATTGCTGTTACCGAGAAGATTGAAAATGGCTGTTTTCAACGGACTCAACAGTTGAGTGAACGCTCGCTGTTATTGATGTATTCTTTTAGATCATCCAATCAGCGTTTTAGATCTTGAAGAATACATCAATAGCAGCGAGTGCTCACTCAACTGTCGAGTCCGCTGAACGCAGCCAATGATTTATTCTTTATGTATTTCGAAGCTGGTAATATCTTATCGTATAATAGTTATAAACTCTACTTTTTTAATTATAATATTATTTAATTATATATATTTTTATTTACCAATTATTAGAATAGTTAACGAAAAATTATTGAAAAATATAAAAATAAAAAAAAACGCGAAAAAATATATATAAATATTTTTTAATATTAAATTTATATTGAATTAAGATACCGAAGAAAAATGTAAGTACGTATTTTGGATTTCATAAATATTACCGACCCGGCATTGGAATTTTTGTAACGTTAGCTTCAATTTTGACGTTCACGTTCTGTTGGTTCGTGACGGTAGGCCTTTCTTCTTCAAGCTTATTTATCTTTTCTTGATACTTCGAAAATCTGAAATCAATGCACGGATGATGTCCTGTGTTGGAAGTTGAATCCAGGTAAAGGCAACCACTATTAGGAGAGAAAAGTTTTTGCAGAAACGATCTTGACAGAGCTCTATCGACAGCAGCGTTGCCCCGTGCATGATTCAAACATTCCGATCTATTACAGAGTATTCCGCAGCACTCCATAATACTGAAGATCAGCAGCATTGCTGTGCCAACTAGGGCCAGCAATGCAGCCAAGGAGATTAATTGCCAAGAGAAATTCAATAATATCGTCATGGTATCCTCGTCTGTACGCATCGCGCAGATGGGAGCAAGGATACTCCCAAGGATCGCGCAAATAAAATGTACGGCTACGACGTTGCAATAATCCTCCAGGGTGCTGTGAAAAATCCATGTGGAGACGAAATGGAACACGATACCTCCCAGGGAGCCCAATACGATAGCTACTTGCGGTGAATAATCGTTTGGTGCAGCCGACACCATTATCACACCGGCGATCGTTCCTTGAATGCATCTCATTAACGTCCAATGATCATAAATATCACGGTCGAGGACGAAGTGTAGAGCCACGATTATCAATGTGCACGAGGACGCGGCTAGCAAATTGTTGACGTATGCGTGCGATGAGTCCCGTGCGAACATTCGGTACTTGTCATGCTCATGCGAGCTCGTGCACAAACCCTGCAAATGTACGCATTGTTGTACACTAGCAGTTAGCGGGTTAGCGATTCTTTTTCTGCATGGAAAAAGAACGGTTCTGTATTTACAAATTTAGCTACGTATAGATGTCAAACTAATTTTGTTGGAACATCAAAATAATTGTGTCAAACTGGTTGCTAGAATGTTGAAACTTTTGCATTACTCATTATGCTCAAACGTTCTACATAATTATTTTGATGATCCAACAAAATTAAACTATTCTGTAACTCTTAACGATTGTAATTCAGTGTTATAGTGTTGCGCAACTTTTTTACTATGTATAAAACTTGCGCAACGACGTTGCTACAGTTATAATCGTTAAGAGTTACAGAATAAGTCCTTCCCTAAATCAATAATTTCTATTTTTCTTCCTCGAATTAAATAAAGTTGATTTATTTAATTTTAATATCTTTAAACAAGAGTAACAATATAAAATTAAAGAGTGATCCCAAAAACATACATTTTTAGTCTATATATTTTTGTAGTATTATTTACGGAATAAGAAGAAATATGTGTTTAGGAATAAAAATAATCTTGTAATGACTCAATAATAATAAACAATAAATAACAAGAAGGGGCTACAAGCCAGTTTTTTATGTATTTTAAATTCTTAGAACATACGTTTCGACTTTATTATTAGGTCATCCTCAGTGTAAAGAAACTAAACGCAAATTTGACAAAATTAATAAAACGGTTGAAATTATACAATTTATAGTTACGCAAAAAGTTGGTAGTATTTATTCTATTTATCTTCCACACAATGCAATGCTTTTCATTCTGGTAATATTATCGGTTATATTCTTCCATTATAACAGTCGCAATAAGTCCAGTCAAATTACTTGTATTGTATTAGATAATACAATACAAGCAATTTAACTGAACTGGTTTCAATTTTTATCTCTGATCGCATTTCTTTCTTGCGAATTAAATTGACTCATTGTTTCAATTACTGATTATATCCTGATTTACCAATCCCAGTTGAGAATGTGTGCTGATACATTTTTATTTAATGACTCATCATGTTCAATATTTTTATCATTATAGACTTATTGCGACTGTTATAATGGAAGAATATAACCGATAATATTACCAGAACGAAAAGCATTGCATTGTACGGAATAAATACTACCAACTTTTTGCGTAACTATAAATTGTATAATTTTAACCGTTTTATTAATTTTATCAAATTTGCGTTTAATTTCTTTACATTGAGGATGACCTAATAATAAAATCGAAACGTATGTTTAGAAAACCTTTTTTGTGCAGAATTTTAAGACAAACAACTTTTATCTTAAACATTTTTTTCGTATCTGCATCCGTAAAAATTCGGAAAAAATTTCTTTGGGCATAGTTTTATCCCTTTAAAAAATTAATCAATAGGGGTGGACGGGTTAAAAAACCATTCTGACTAATTTTTTCAAAATCTTACTATTACATATTAAGGAAGTACGAAATTTCTTTTTGTGTTAATGCTTGAACAATATTGAATCAAATAGCATCATTTGGCATACAGTTTGATTCGAAATTCGATGGTCACAAAATGGGCTTTTTGGAATCACTACATATTCTTACGTTTAAAATAAATCTTTACTTAATGTTATGCATAATGCTGGCACCAGTATTTGGCACGAAACTGATATCCATGATCATTTTGTTTTAGATTTAAGAATTTTCTGTTTTAAGTCCAACGTCCACGATGCTAGAAATCGATCTGAAATCTCGGACAGAGAAACAATTAACAAATCACATTTGAACAATTTGGTCAATATCACATGACTAATGCGATTGGTCAATTTTTTCTTCATCCGAGGTCTCAGATCGATTTCTAGCATCGTGAATATTGGACTTAAAACAGAAAATTCTTAAATCTAAAACAAAATGATCATGGATATCAGTTTCGTGCCAAATACTGGCCTTAAGAATAAAATATTTCTTTTAATAATAAATATTATTTCTATATTGATTCTCTATTTTATGGTACATCGAAGAATAATACCATATTTGACCCAAAAATCTTTTCTGTAGATGTAATTTTCGTAATGTGCCAAAGAAACTTAAATTTTTTCCACCGAGCTTGACAACTATAATTTTAGATTATAAAAAACTAAGTATTTTTTATTTTATTAATTCTATTCATTTGACGGTCGCATCCAGCAAGATATTTACTTGAAGCCCAGCGAAGATTAACAGTAGACCCCCGAAAACGTTCCGGGCAGAGCCAGGGATGATGCTCGCGTCATCCAAGCCTTTTAATCTGAACATTTTTCTGCCAAGAACGATGCATCCGATCAGACCTGAGAGTCCTCCGATTATGTGAATCACTGCTGCACCAGCTTGATCCTTGAAGACCACCGTCTTTCCACTTAATTCATTCTTCGCCATCCATCCCATCCACGCCCAATGGATGAGCAACGGTTGGATCAGGCCTGACAAGAGGATGCTCACCAGCAGGTATCCTGCTATGTGCATCCGGCCTGCGATGGCGGTGGTACAAATCGCCGATGTGATTGCCACTGCCTGCCATCCCACAATCGCTTCGTTCTTATCAATCGTTGAATCACTGATCCAATGACCCGCGCCGATCAGACCAGCTATGTCGCCGTTGTAGGCAATGAGGAAGCCCGTTAGGAAGTACATAACGGTAACGCAACACAGATCAACCGCATTTTGAAGGAGTATCAAATTAACGTTGTTAATCGGCCCATTGCCGATCTGGATGACAACAAAGCCGATGCGCAGCAGAATTGTCAGGACGAGACGAATCAGCGAGTTCCAGTGGAGATGTGTGGTAGAGACAGCAGTATAGTTGCCGAATATGTGAGGCTGAACGGCATAATCGTAATAGTTTTCGGCGTAAAAATAGTCTTTAGTAACGGACGACATTCTCTCTCCTCTTGAAGTTGGGTGTCTCTTCTTGGGTGCGCTATCACGTTATCATATCGTTGTTTGTCATGATCGAGATAAGCTTCAAGATTTGATACATTTTGCATGCGGAGATGACGTTTCTGTTGGGGTTGAAATGATTGACAGGAGACTGAAATTGCACCTGAATGGAAATGAATGAAATAGCGTGCGCAATTAAATTGTCTGTTGTTTTATCGAAAATTATTAAAGTGATTTTACAGACTTCTATACAGAAGTATATAAGATGCGTTCGGGAAGACACTATTTGTGTCATTCTATTTTCATCATTTATTTAGACGTAAAAAAGGATGAAATAACACAAACAGCGGTAATAGCGTCTCCCCGAACGCACTTATATAATTTTCTATGGCTGTGTTCCAAAATTGACTACCAGTGCTGAAAGTCTATAGTGCACGTGACGCGAATTGTAGATTTCCAGCTCTGACAGTAAATTTGGAATAGAACGCAACCTATATATAGAAGTCTGTAGATGACATCAAAGCTGCGTTCGCGTTCGGGAATATACACCGAGTGCCTTCAAGTATTATACTATGCTCGTTATTCACGAAGGTAAACAAGGATAAACTGATACCTGGAGGCACGATGTGTATTCCCGAAAGCAGTTTAAATTATAGATCATTAAGAAAAGAGTGTAAAATTATTTAATACTTGGTTGTGCGGAGTAGTCGCGGAGAAACATACTTCCGTTCACCAATTTGAAACTGCAAAGTGCAAGTCAAACATTAAAATAAAAATCGAATAAGAATGTCTCGCGAAAGCAGTAGATTTGTATTCATCAAAGTATCTTAAGAAAAAAAAAAAGAAAGGATAATATCTAAACTAATATAAAGAAGTCTGTTTCAAAACTAATGTTAGAAGCAACCTGTAACAATAATCCATTGCATAACATTTTTTTAATTTTCTGGTCGAAACTGTAAATATTGGATATTGTTTTTGAAAGTTTTCCATTTTATTAAAATAAAAAAAGAAAATTATAGACGTGTCGCGTCAGTCGGAAATTTTTTATTTAACAAAAATGGAAACTCGAAAAACAATATTCAATATTTAGAGTATCGACCGTTTCGACTAGAAAACGAGAAAAAACATCAACTGCAGTGTTGTGCAATTTACATGGACCATTCCCTACAACGTCGGGAACTCGCGCATGTGTGCATATACGGTATGCGCGTGACAACGGAGCACGTTGATTCCGAGAACAGCGTTTCCACGGACGACGACATCTCCGCGATCCGTATCTAGGCAGTAGGAACGAATCAACCGAATCGTGATTCGAAATATGCCGCTAACAGCAGCGTCAACGCTGTTCGACCTAGTTCGACCAATGCGCGTCGAGTATGGCGCGGTGCGCATGTCACGTCGCACGTCGTCGGCCGCCGCGCCGCAAGGTCGGGGTCTCGGGTGGTCTCGGGTCTCGGGGTCCGCGCGCGCGAGTCGCGATATCGTCTGCCGGGTCTGCCCGCCGCGGACGGTAACTGCCGAGTGCGGTAGTCGCTCATAGCCGGTTGTCGGTTCACTCAAGCCGCGCGACGCGGGTGGCAGGCGGGAGTTTGTTGTCCCTGTCGACTCGTGCGCGAGGGAAGAGCGAACAGCAAGTGATCCGCGCGTCGAAACGTCGTCGGATCGGACGGTGCGCCCGGCTCTTTCACAGCGGCGACGAAATGGCAGCGGTATCGTTTCGGGCGATATTCGTCGTGAGGTGGTGCGAGATGAGCCGCGTGCTGACCGCCACATCCTACCTAGCCCCAACGAGGCGGTACCGAAAGGTGAGAGAGTGCACGTTGACAACGCAGGCAACGTAAAACGAGCGAATCACACCTGGACTACGTTCAAATTCCCGCATTTTTTTACCTGAGTGCCACCCAGGTATCGTTTTATATCCTTGTGTTTATTAATATGTTAAATAAAGGTAAATAATATCTGGAGAGCACTCGGGGTGGGAATCTGAACGCACCCCTGCGCGACCTGCGGTGGCCCTTTGGCAATTCCGCTCGATGAAAATCTCTTTCCTCTCCCCCTGTTTCTCTCAGAGTAGTCGGGAGTATTTATTCGGAGGATATGTGGAGCTATACAAGGGATCGTGTGACAGAGAACGGCGATATACATTGGTTATCTCAAAGCCGATGGGCATTGGTTTATTTTGAATACATAAGCGTGCGGATTAGGCAAATTAATTGATATTGCGGGGCTCAGATGTCTACTCCTCATGGCCCCCATCCTACTCGCACTCGCGGTAGCTGCGTTAACGTGTTATATGAGGTCGCCGAGACCGAGATCCTACTTCTCCCACCTCTCATCCATGCGAAGCGTTACCCTGGCCCCGGCCCCGGCACGAGTCCCACCTTCGAGCCGTTTGCGTGTACAATGTACATACAATAGCGTTAGCGGGTCTTTATCACACATGCGCCTTCCGAATGCACGCGATACCTTTGGTACCGCGCCTCTCTATCTCGACTAAGTACTCAATTGCAGGAAAGCCTATAATGTTAATAAAACCGGTAACGAGAGAGAGAGAGAGACGAGATACCGGATTTGAACGGAGTTAATCGTTTCTGATTACTCTTCATCCATTTTTAATTCTTAGAATATAAAAAAAAGATGAAGAGTTAAACCAAGATTAAAATTAAACTACATTGGTAGAAACGGATATAAAGTGTTCTGGGAAAAATCGTATTTTCTTCTATGTTCTATTTGTTTTTTTTTTTTTTTTCGGAAATTTTTTGCTGTGCTCGCAGATTAAAAATGATGTAAAGTATAATTATAATTCCGATACGTGATATCAAACGTACGTGCGTGTGTTACTCGACTCCGCTACATTGTGAGAAAAATGTACTAAATTTTAATAAATATAATATTTATTCGAATAATAGTAGAATATTTACTAAATGTATTCATTTGGTACATGAATTATTAATTCGACATAATTATTTTTTTATTTAGTAAAAATTTATTTACTGTAAGTAAATGTTAAATTAATACTATTTAGACAAATATTTAGTAAAATTTAGAATATTTTTTAGTGTGATGACTTTATATTATAATGTAATTTGTCGCGTAGGACGAGAATTGATAATTTCGAGAATAATGTAAAGCGAGAGACACATTTGTTACTTAATTATTTATTATCGTGAACATGCACATGATCGCTTTAAATTATTTGATAATTACAAACAAAATGATACGCTAATATAAACATACATATTCTCAGCAGAATTAACGCAAAACATTTGTAATACATGTTATTAAAAAAATTGGAAATTATTTCTATAATTTTAACGTCATATCTACTGTTAAGAAATCTAGTATCTATAAATTAAAAAAAAATAATATAATATATGCTTTTTCTGGTTTTTTTTTAAAGAATTATTTAAGAAATTCGCACTAATTCCACTGCGTTTGTGCATATTAATTATGAATGTAGGAACAAAAGTAAGTTGATAGTTTACTTTTCCTTATTAAGAAAAATTATAACAAAAAGCTGCTTCTAAGTATTTACATCGATAATATTATAAATATTAAACAATCAAATCATTTTGTGTCATGTATTTGCTTAAAGTTAATTGGCTAGTGTGTTCTTAGTTCCTACAAGAAATATATGAGTAATTTACGCAAAAAAATTTTACATTAAAATGTTATCATTCTTCTGATTACTGCACGCAAACGTGCGGTTAAGAGATAAAAAGCAAATCATGTACACATCCCGATGCGTATACGTCCACCGCGTGCGCGCTGTGCAGATCACATCTGCAGTATGACAGCATTAATTACCATAACGCTTAGTAATTAAAGAAATTATAATTATAACGGGTTATATAATTATAAAATGAAATTAGAGAAAATATTTCTGCAATTTTTATTTCTCGTTATTTTAATTCCGATATAGAAATATACTTCAATTATTTATATTTTATTCTTAATATTCATGTTTTTACATTTTGTTTATAGGAATTATAAGATATACGTATTTACAAGACGAATACGATCAATTAAAACGACAATAATATATTTATAATTACTTATGAAACTAAAAAATGGTTAAGATGAATATGAGAAATAACCAGAGAAGTGGAATAATAATATGAATATTATATTATTATATATATATATAAATATCGCGTCATTGCTTTATATTAAATTTTAATATAGATGTCAACTTCATGTTAATATACAATCCAGCCTTTTAAATCAGCATCTATATAGTTATTTATATTTAGCATGCATCAATCGATTTTTAACATTTTTTATAGCTTAAAATAAACCGCCTTCGCAAACTATCATCGAGCAAAATGCAAAAAATATGACGTTCAAAGTAAATAAACAGCTGCATGACCTAGACAGAAAGAACAATTTTATTAAAGTATCTAAAAATTTAGGTATAGATCTGAAAGTAATTGTGTTGGCCTATCAAAATAATTATGTAGGAAACTCAAGCATAATGAGTAACGACGCAAATAGTTTTAACATTCTAATAAGCAGTTTGTGAACATCCTATATATAATTTTTTGCTGACTCCAATAAAATAATTTGAGATCTAACTAAATTTTTAGATACTTCATCAAAACTTTTAATGATGTAAAATTTTTATAAATTCAACGAGACTCAGGATAAATTATTAAACAGAAATGGATTGTTATTATCAAACACACAACATACTTTAGAATACCGCATGTTTGTTTTCCTACAGAATTGTGTAATCCAGTAATTTTTTTTTATTCCCCGTTCAATGCTGGTATATAACGGAAATTCAATTTCTGCTCTGTGGACTTTGATAGGAACGTCCAATTAATAGGATGCTCGCGGTGAGCAATATACCCTTGTTCTCGATGTAGACATTGCAATTTCGATAACCGAACCGATTTTCGATGAATTTCCCGGGCATATGCGTCTTCGGTGAATGAAAAAACGAACCGTTAGTGCCCAAGCCACGTTAAACGATCCCGAGTTCATCGTCGCCATGGGAAGAGAAACATTTTCCACGCGAAAAATACAGGTACCACTTATGCTCGTAAATCAAATAGCGTCACGTTTTAGCACCGACCATTGCGCTAATATTTCACTCGGCTCTTAGCAATGCTTTGCTGCTCCACCATTTCCTATGTATTTCGTACGTACACTGTTAGAAATGTTCTTAAATTTCATTAACTTTTAAGTTACATAATTGAATTTAATTTGAATTTAATTTCATGACATTACATTAAATTTAATGTATTTGTAACTAAAAAATACATTTATGTACATGTACATAAAATTTAATGTATTTTTCATAAATTTAATGTACACGTTCATTACATTTAAGTTACTATTGTAACTTAATTTTCAGTTAAATCATTCATTACTTTTAATTTCATTTATAACCACCAGCTTCATTTACATGTAAAGGAAGCTCGTGGTTACATTTCTAACAGTGTACAGATTAAAGTTCACAGGGAGAAGCTCGAGTACCTCGGCTAAAACGGATGAGAAGAAAAGGATGAAAAAATATAGGTCAACATACTGTGCTTAAAGTAGACGTGATCATGACACATACTGAGAAAAATTTTTGGTATTTGTGACATGATATAATAATTATTATAATAGTAGCGTAATAATCATACATGTTATATACTTGGAAAAACAATTTTGCTGATGAAATATCTAAAAATTAATATAACTACAGATATATACGTCAGAATAATTTACCATCAAAATAATTATGTAAAAAATAATTATGAAACACAAACGTAATGAGCAATACTGCAGAAATGTTTGATATTCTAAGCATTCAGTTTGAATGTCCTACGTAATTATCCTACGTAATTATTTTGATAATTCAACAAAATTAATTTCATCTGTATATATATATATGTATATATATATATAGTTAAATTTTTAAATACTTCAACAAAACCATTTGTTCGTGTAATAATAATTATATTTATAATTCTGTGAAAAAATATAACTTAGTATCGAAAATGACTGTAAATATAATTATTATTAAATATCATACAAAATATGGTTAGCTTAATTATATCATAATATAGCATAATAGCTATATTATGATATAATTATAAATTATAGTTAAATTATGGTGAATTATAGTTAAATTATGGTGAAATTATGGTAATCATTTATAGTAATAATAACTATATTTTGTAGTAATTTTTAGTGCTAATTAAATATATGTTTTGATATAACTATAAATATAATTATTATTATTAACATTACACAACAATAATAATCATAATTATAATACTAAAATAGGTCAAATATCGACAACTTTTCTCATCGTCAGTGCCTTTGATTTTAGTGTGACAATTAGTATCACTGATGTTTTTCGAGAGATCTGTTTTATTAATATTCAAAATCCTATATTGTAGACTCGTGTGAATTAATCATAAAGTATTTAAAGCCTTATCAAGTCAATAACATCTGTTTTATTGTTTATAAAAATAGTAAACGTACATAATTACTATTGCAAGCGACAATATTTTTTCTAATCCAAAATCTTTTTTAAACCATTGATTAAACATACGAGGAAAGTTTTTAATATTTGTGTTTATAATTACAGTAAAGTAATTTAAGCACAGCTCCATTTTTATTAATGTTTATTAATGTTAGTAATTATAATTATATTTATATTTCTCTACCAAAAAAATATACAGTTGGTACCAAAAGTTATAAATTATTGTTAAATTTGTTTTCTAATAATTGCCATTTTTTAATATATAGAAATAAACTCGCAGCGTATAATATTCGCATAAAATTTATGCACAATTTAAAAAATAAAGCGACGTGAAAATTAAATTAAAAATTTATGCAGAATAAAATGGAGAAAGGTGGAATATGTAGGTATATTACATATATACGTATGAGTAACATAGGTAGTTTGTTTTTCATTTAAAAGTTGACATAGTCAAAATTAAAATAAAATAAAAAGTGATGTGTAATTAATGTATACTGAAAAATGTGTAAAACTTTAAATATGCCATATTTCCGTATAAACTAAATATGCTGTTGCTCGCGTTATCTGATTCGAGTTTGTTCGTGTCAGCAATCTGGCTAGGAACCAAAATTCTGCAGATGTTACGCTATGACTTTAAGAAATCTTATGATCGTCAAGGTACACAGGTACCTCACATGCGCTTACTATACGTCAATAACGTTCTTTTCTCAAGTCTCTTAGCTATGATAAATGTCAAGGGAGATAAATCTAGTCGCAGGCAGCTGCGATCTTCTCGGCATTTATAAATATTCAGAGTTCCTCAGATCGTCACACCGAAAATATACCATATTCCCTTGTTTTGACCTCGAAAACATTCCACGAATTGCTCTTTGTCGTTGATTTTATTGAAGCAAAATCTTAGGATAGCGAAATAAAATTTTCGAGGGATTGACTTTTAGGCGGAGCCTTGCATATGTGGATGTAATATTTATTCCGAATTCTTTTACCATACCCAAATTATAACTTCTTATATGTCATCGCTCGACTTGAGAACAATTTCATTGACAAATTTGGTCTCATAGAAATCGAATTTATTGTCAGCTTTTAAATTACGAATCTAAAAATCTAAATGCAATTTGATATAATTTGAATATTTAAGATGAAAGCCTCAATAAGTTTTTAAAAACTTGGATCTCTTTTTCCCTTTTTCAGTTTTGATCAAGAAGACAAATTATATCATTAATGATACAACAGGCGATCATAAAAAGTTTCGTATAGCTTTTCTTTTATTCTTGTTCTTCTCTGCTTGTGTTAAAGCCTCAGACTTCTATGGTAAAGAAGCTGTGGTTAAAGCACATAAATTCGCATCAAGTTCTAAAGAGAACCGCTCAGTATCGCACAATTTCGTTTAAGTATATCAGCATCAATTTTCTTTACCGTTGGACAATATTGCATAAATTCAGCGATGTGTAAAATGCAAATTTGCAAGAAATGAGTTTTGGAATGATGTATATTTTATTTCAATGACTCATCGTTCGTGATACGCACGTTATGTCATTACGTCAGACGGAACCCGACGTTTTTTCAAAGAGCACATTTGGTTGGTATTTCATTGAGTTGTCGCGGATTCTCATTAACCTCTTTACGCGTCCCTTGACATTTCACAACGATCACGTAACATATAATATGCCGTTCTTAAGACATAATGCACGAATTCCAATATTTCCTTCCCATTCGTTTTACACAGAAAAAAATAAATGAGACACTGAACGAGACATTAATTAACAGATCGTGAAAAGGTTTACCTAATTACTTCGAAGCTGAATCAATCTATTATCCGATTCGATAAAAGATTTTATTTCTCTCAGCTTGGATAGCAATGATTGTCTCGATGAAATTACCACCGGGTCAATTGTTGGCACTTTGCGGACAATGCCGTTCGAAGTGACAATCGTAGCGAGAAGCGCAAGGCAACTTTAGTCAATCGATTTTCTGTCTATCTATTTTCGTCGCTACTGATACGTGTGCCTCGTCACAGCTGATCCGCATAAATTTGTTGACTCATGTTAGGTGACAGACCTACTGGAAGATATGACGAAGCGTCATACGTTATGTCATTGCCGTCACGTCGGTAGGATGAATAGCAATGTAACGGTACTTATTTTCGTTCCATTTTATTGAAACAGCTTTATTTTCCACGAATTGCTTGCATTTAAAATGTAGAAATTCTAGAACGTGTGGCATGTGAAGAGTATAAATCCTGGAAACTTCAATTGATCCACATAAATTTGTTGACTCATCTTAGATGACAGACCTACTGGAAGATGTGACGAGACGTCATACGCTATGTCATTGCGGTCACGTTCGTAGATGAATATCGATGTAACGGTATTTATTTTTGTTCCATTTATTGAAACTCAGCTTTATTTTCTATGAATTGCCCGCATTTAAATATAGCTTCTAGAGTGTGTGACATGCGACGTATAAGTCCTGGAAATTCGTGCGATAATTGCCCATATCGGATTTAGTCCTTGATGATCTTTACATGTACGCTTTTCTCGGAAAAAATATAATGAACAATTGCGCAAGTGGTAACAGAGGAAATTGCCTATAAAGCTGTTAACTGATTAGGTTTGAGAGATAATTAGTTAATTAATTAAAGTTAATTAAATGTGAATAGAATGAATAGAAATAACAGTATCGAGCTAATACATCGGAAAGTGCGAAATAGTGTCGAATAATTAAAATATAGAACTCATGTAATCGATTTATGAACGAAATCAGCATTTCAATAATTTGATTGTGATTAATGTAATGTAATATTCTCAATTATTACTAGCGATGTACTCTCTCAGCGAATACATTTCCAATTAACATTGGAATTGACGACATAGTTTTCTATGCTGCTGACCTTTTTAGTGCAGAAATATTTCCATTTCAGTTTTAAAATTCAAATAAAAATCATGCGGTGCACAGTTGCGCACAATTTGTAGATGAGTTATTGGTTCATCGCAATGTACAATGATCCCGAATTCGTTTTCAATAACGAATCACAAATTTGAAAAATTGTCCGTGTATTTCAGCAATGTTACGCCAATTTTTACTGTTAAGGTATTCTATTTTTTCTTAATTAAATCATGTCTGCAAACGTTAATTAAAAATTTCTAGAGTCTAAGCGTAAAGCTTTAATTACTCTTTTCGACGAAAGCGAAAACAAATATCAGCACGAAGATTACTTACTGACTGGTTTCTGCAGAGGAAATAAATACGATATTTTTATAACCGACATTTTACTAGCTGAACTTTTTTCCTTTAAAGTTATAGAAATTTTCCACGGAGTTCCATTAATCTACTAGATTCGTGAAAACTCGTACAATCACTTGGACTGCATAGTTCAGGTTTTTATTATGACACCTCTAAGTTTCTGAAATATTCCACCGAGTTTGTTGCATATTTAGAAGTTAAATTAGAAGCAAAAAAATGTTTAATGTTTTATCTTGATTTTTAACATTCCTTTGGTAACTAATAATTTTTTTTATCCATTGTCAATTTGATTACTCTCACGTGTTTATCTAGCATACATATATGATGCTATACATGTAGGCCAGATCTTATCTTAGATACATTATGTTTTATTCCGGAGTAGCAATAACGATTTTTATGAAGATAGAGTGCCATAAAACCTACCTAAGTGTTATCAAGTCTGCGTATTCTGAGAGATTTTATACTTATCTTCACGGAAAAATGATCTTGTTGAAGTATCTAAAAATTTAATAGATCTGAAGATTATTGTATTGGACTATTAAATAAAAGAATTATGTAGAAAACTCAAGCATAATGAGTAATGCGGCAAAGAATTTTGACATTAGCAATAAGTTTGAGCGTTTTACATAATTATTTTGACAATCCAATAAAATTATTTTTAAATTTATATCTAGCTACTTTTGAGATACCTTAGTACAGCTGTTTTTTCCGTGTTGAAACGAAATCCATCAATTTTGCAATTAAAGCATTAAATATCTTCTGTATATTTTTTATATTATGTATATTATAATTTTAATGATAAATGTTATACAAGAAAGAAAGAGCTGCATGTTCATCGGTATTAATAACTAGTTTTTAGTGCTTCCATAGTGATCAAAACAATACTTACCCTCGAATATATTTCCTAGGCGACACTGAACGGCACTTTATTATGACTGTCGAATATATTGGTCTCTATTTCACCCACGATAAATTTCACAAGGATATAATACCATTGCAATAAAAAATCGATTTTATGACAATACAGCGTATCACTTTCTCGTACTGTTTTTGTTAAAGTTTCGTAGCAGAGTGCATACGTAATAGCTAGTACTTTGTTAGTCTTCGTGTTCACGATTTATTTAAGTCGCACTATCGTGTATTCTCCGCATTTTACCTTTTCATAAGCTCTATTCAAGCAGTATCTCATCCGTGGGATTTTTTCACTAACACGGAATGTTCGAAATAAACAAGCTATTATTGAGTTAACCACACATTGGACAAATGTTATTTATCTTGAAAAGCCACATGTATTAAAAACTAAATTGTAGGACTTTTCTTTTCGTTATATTTTGTATTAGCGAGCAGTTTCCGTAAGGAAACTAGATTTCGTAATATTTTATAACATTGCAGTCCTGCAAACGCGAAAATACGACGTACTCCTTGGTATTTTTAATCAGCCAAGTAAATCTGTGTGCCTTTCAATATTTCAAACATGCTTCTATATTTTGCTAAGGGAAAAAAATATTTATACTGAATTATGTACAGTCTTTGTATTATATATCAAGCAAAACTCAACTTTACCATATAAAAAATATGTGTAACGTCTCTGAATTTTCTTTTGTTTGTTACAATCAATCCTTGGAGATGATATCTGTACTAAACAAAAATTGTTGTAAAAATCGTAAAGCAGAAAATGACGGATCTAATTTTAAAAAATATTATAATGATGGATTAAATTGAAATTAAGTAAAAATTAATTAATTTAAAAGAAAATATAGATAAAAAGAATTAAAAAACAGTTTAATATACCATGAACGAAATATAAACTGTATACAACACAGATTATATATGTATAGCTTCTTTTCTGTTTTGAATAATATTAAAGCTCTCGAAATGAATTAAGATAGAACATGCTTCATTTGTCACCCATCATTAAGTTACACGCATGGCTTACTAATGCAGCTTTAATTGCGACGTCTTGTTTACTCGGCTTCGTGCTTCAACATTAGTAAACTATTGTCTTGTTTAACCGGCAAAGCTCGTTAGCAAATCTTGTATCGCTTTCTTCGAAGAGTCGTCGACAAACGAAAATAAAGTTACTTCAATACGTGTTGTATTTGTCGTCGAAATTAACAAATATAATTATATTTAACTTGATTAGGTTGCGGTTAAGGTGGATGTAATATATCAAGCTTGAAAAATGACATTTTTTTTTAATATGCATTTTTATATTATTTTAAATATAATCTAGATAATTATTTGACTTTTTGTTTCCTACGTACCTAATTACTTTAATGAATATTGTTAGTTTTTCATTAAGTCGGATTGTAAAGCAGGGATTGTAAAGAAGGAAAATTCTGAGGATTTAACTAATGTAAGTGCCGCCAGACGGGAGAAAGCCTTGCTACTTCTGTCAATAAGTATTGAAAATTACGTCTAGAGAGAGAGAGAGAGAGAGAGAGAGAGAGAGAGAGAGAGAGTGAGTGAGTGAGTGAGTGAGTGAGTGAGTGAGTGAGTGAGTGAGAGAGACTCTCTAGCACTTAATTACAAAAATAAATCTTTGAAAAAATTTTCGATACTCAAAGTAGCCGATTTAAGTAATCTTTCGCAACGATTAATTTAATTAACTTCTAACTTTGGTTTATTGCGTGAAATTTCTTATTTGTTTAACTTTAGTTAAATTGACTTTCTTGATTCAATCAAACAATAATTAAAGTTGCTTGAACAATGTTTGAAGCTACGTTGTATCATTAATCTTCAACGATCATTTTTGTATTTTAGAAACTTAATCATTTAGTAACTGTACAAAGGAGAGAATAATATAAATATCATCATAAATTTTACTATCAAAATGATTTTGTAGATCTCCGGTATTACTAGAGTTTATGTTTACTGTGTTCAAAATTATAGTTCTAGTTTAGTTCAGTACAATTTTAGTTTATCAGTTCTGCAAAATAGCCATACATAATTAATCAAATTTATCGGACTACTGACTGTTCAAATAAATCTACCATGTGTGCAGCTATTGTGAGAACATTGTTGCTACAAATCTAACAATACTACTCATTACGTATGCGAGCTAATAGCCGCTGGATATTAATGAGAAATGCTAGACGCGCACTTTACTAAGTGAAAAGTGCCAGGCGCAGCTATTGTGAAAAAGTTGCTGGTCCCACCAGTTTACAGATTGGTGTAACCGTTACAGAGTTATCCAAGCGGCTCCGGACTGCGGAGGCTGCGGCAAGCAGGCGCCATAAACATCGATCTGTTCTGCCGCACTCTCCCTACGTTCCAGCCTACTCTGTAGCAAGGACAATCCTTATTATCGTTGTTACTCTTGTAAAGGAACACTTTTTTTGGACACCATAAGAACGAGCAATGTGCTGAAGCTGAAATGCAATAATCATCAAGGCTCGATTAGCAGTCATTGAGCGTGCAAACGTGTCGTTGAGAGCTTTCTTGCTTCCGACAATTGGATAATATCACCCAAAAAAAAATATTCTGCCGTTTAGCGGTTCCGTATTAATGAGGATTTTCTATTTATATATGATCTCGAGAGGATACTCTCCAAAGTAGAAGAATTTCATTTACCCATGACAGGTTGGCTTTAAGATTGCAATCCTTTTAATAATAGAAGAATCTCTTTGCTTGAATTAAATATCATATTTACTTGTGATAAGAAAATTATGGTTATATCTTAATGAAAAAAATAATTCTTTTGTTATTATGTATATATATATTCTTTTTATTTTTCCAGTTTAATTTATATTTTTACTGTTTCGCATACACTTATATTCCGTCTTATTAACTACAATTAATTATTGAAAAACGCATCGCATCGCCGGTGCCGGTAAGATTTGAATCTACGATCCCTAGAACGGCAAGCCTAATACATTTACGCTGAGCTAATCGCACGCTTGTGATCATTGCCAACGGTATACTTCCTATTGTAACCATTCTTAACCCTTACCATACCATCTACAATTTGGTACCTCATCTATACCATCAAGGGTCACTTCAAATCTCTTCGTTTTTTCGCCTCTTCAAAATAATAAAAAGAATCTCTAAAAATTCACCAACATACTTCCAACTTTCTAGAATAAATATTGACTCTTTATTTTGGAAAATAATAAAATGTAGTATAATTTATAATTACCGAAAGACTCAAAGAAACTTACACGAACAGGAATCGCTGGGTCACTAGTTACCCATATTAGTACGGTAAGGGTTAATTTCATGATGACAGTTTCATATTATTAATATTTGATGAGATTACATAGAAATGAAATAACACGCTGGTATTCATTAATTCAAAATAATTAAGATAAATATTATATGAAAAAACACCATTGTGGAACAATATAAAAGTCATGTTGCATGCACAATTTGGTCCCAAAATAA
>NW_017298586.1:208186-211955 GCF_001594075.2 Trachymyrmex cornetzi | reverse complement strand
ATGTACAAGAAGTATCTTGCATATTCTTTTATTTCAAAAGGCTATTCGAGTTATTATAATAGAATTTTCTATAGAGAGGAATTTATTTTTGATCGTAGCTCATGTGTCCTCATTTTTATATATGAATACGTGTTATAAATACACGCGCCTGATTCATTTAAGATTTTTTGCTTAGAGGAAATGCCAAGAGTAATTCTCCGCTTATCGGCAGAATATTTTTTTTGGGTGATTAAATATATCATTGATCTATTAGGTGTTAAACTTAATTCCTATCGCTCGCTACTAGAGGGCTCTGCCTCCAACGCTGACGGGTTTCGACGATGAAGTCACATGTCTTTTGTAATTTAGACATCGCTGAAAGTGACTCAATCCTCACAGGTTAGATTTCTCGACACCAAAGAGATTTTCCAATCGATTGAAAATGAATCGCGATAAGCTGTTTTTCCGACATGTGCTTCTTCATTACTTCGACCTCAAGAAAACCGCAGCTGGAGCACATCGCTTATTATCCGAAATGTATGATGATGAAACTCCATCGGAACCAACATGTAGAGTTTGGTTTCAACGCTTCCGAAACGGTGATTTTGATGTGAGAGACAAAGAACGTCCAGGAAAGCCGAAAAAATTTGAAGATGTTGAGCTGCAAGAATTGCTTGATGAGAATCCAGCTCAAACGCTTTTAGAATGGTCGAAACAGTTAAATGTTACTCCAATGGTCGTCTCAAAACGCTTGCATGCCATGAGAAAGATCCATAAGGAAGGGAGATGGCTACCACATGAGTTGTCAGAAAGTGCCATTTTAAATCGTTTGACTATTATGACTTCTTTGCTTGCCAGGCAAAGAAAAAAGAGTTTTTTGTGGCGCATCGTGACTGGCAATGAAAAATGGATTTATTTTGATAATCCCAAGCGGAAAAAATCACCGGTATATCCTGGCCAACCATCCGCTTCAACGCCGAAGAGGAATATTCACGGGCATAAGACCTTGCTATGTGTTTGGTGGGACCAGGAAGGTGTGCTGTATTATGAACTCTTGGGTCCAAATGAAACCGTTACAGCTGATCACTACCAACAGCAATTATACCGATTGATTGACGTATTGATGCAAAAAAGATCATCCGTAGTCAACAATCGATGCAAAGTCATTTTGTTGCATGATAACGCTCGACCGCATGTCGCGAAAAGTGTGAAGCAGACACTTCGAGAACTTGAATGGGAAGTTTTGCCGCACCCAGCGTACTCTCCAGACTTGGCACCGTCGGATTACCGTCTCTTCCGATCGATGCAACACGCACTCACGGACACACACTTCTCCAGTTACAACGAAGTCTAAAAATGGGTGGATGAATGGATCCTCGAAAGACACCGCATTCTACCGTTGCAGGATTGCCGTGTTGCCGGAGAGATGGGAAAAAGTAGTAGAAAATGGAGGATTACTTTGATTAAGGTATTCATTCATCTTCCCTTCAAAACAAATCGATTTTCGAGACAAAAAAACGATAGGAATTAAGTTTAACACCTAATATATGCGAATAAAATCCTTTTACGATAGAGAATTGTTCGAAATATCTCGCAAATTTTTAGACGCTACAAATACGAGTAAAGCAGCTGCAGTAATTTCAGAGATTGACGCTGCGCGCTGTGAGATTCATTCCCCCTCATGTAATTGAAATAAGTCTGCTGTAGAGTCCGGAGGTCGTGCACCATGTCGTGCAGGATCTCGGATTTGTCTACGACGTGCTTTGTATTCAGCGCAACGTGCTATGCAATAATTAAATTAATATTCGGCTGTGCAGAGGAACGATTGTTCGATAAATGAATTTCTCTGACAATAGTAGTTAAAAGCAATTACAAGAATTTTGCCAAAGTTATTTGATCGTTGCAGAACAACTTTTACTTCAAAGCAACTATGTAAACAAAACTACATGGTTTTATTTGATTGTTTTTTATAACAAGTTTACCTTACGAAACGATCGGTAGCGCAGAAATTTAACAATTTCGTATATATAGGTATATATATAACAGATAAGTCAATTGTGACTAAATTGACAAGAATGAAAAACCATAGCAAAAATGAAAATGAAAATGAAATGAAATAAAATATGTATGAAAAAAAAAAGCTTTATGGTTAATATTATCTCTTTATAAAAATATGTCTCAAATAATAATTATAATTGAATAAAGGAAATTATTTCAAAATCGTTTATTATGTAATAATTGTTATGACATGTGTAACGCGGTCGTCCTTTCTGAATAAACAGAGCGAATTTCGCGTGTGTGTTAATTCAATCGCCATTAACCTACGTCGTATAATTACGAGAGTATTTAGGAGACATGTCGAAATTATTATGCAAGCAGTTAAACGTAATATGTCCAAGTGTAGAAATTTCTCTCCAATTTTTTTCTAACGTTAAACTTATTTACCAAAGTTTCTATATTTTTCATATTGCGGAAACTCATCATCGTTGTATACATTCGATACAGAAACTGTAAAATGAATATCAACAGTCGCACGACCCTGCCGCTGGCAGCCAGACTTAGCAGCCAGAACGCGGCAGCCAGGAGCGAATAGTACAAAATAGATTAACCTATTTTGTACTACCAGAAATGTGTGACTTGCTTGTAATCGTTTTTTAATTAATTTTATTAATTTTTGATCTTTGGGAAACCCCAGCACCCTATTCGCTCCTGGCTGCCGCGTTCTGGCTGCTAAGTCTGCCTGCCAGCTTCAGCTTCGTAACAGTCGCAAGAGTCCATTAATAAATGAATAATATATCATCCTTTTCAATTTAATTTAACAGTCATAAACAATTCACTAAATAATAAAATAAGAAATCAATTTTACAGTTTTATTTAAAAATAACTCTATAGATGTATATATAATATATGTATAATATATATTTTATATATCATTATTTATAATAAAAGTTAGGGATGTACCGGATCGTAAAATTACCGGATGTCGGATATCGGATATCCGGACAGAATGTAACATCAGATATCCGACTGGATTCCGAGAAAGTTTTCCAAAAAAAAATCAACACTTTAATGATATCAAATTTTAACCGGATATATTCCCGGATACTAATGATATCCGGCTATCCGGTCGGATAGCAAAAAGTGCCGGATAATACCGGATACTTTCCGGATATCCGGTACATTCCTAATAAAAATTATTAAAAGGTATTTAATAATGAATTATGAATTTAAATTTAATTATTTAGAAGTTATTTAGAGTGTTGTAATAAATAGACAGTAAATATTAAAATACGATTACACTCATCTGCTAAGAAATGTATAAATCAGAGGGAGAATTTGTTGTAATGCTACTTGAAATCGTTCAGAAAACGCGATGAGAATTTCATTTAGATTTTTGCAAATACTTATTCGACATTATAGTATTCCAACCAGTTTATTGATTAAATGTATGATTTTGTTTCAATGAGAATTGTTATTTTCACGAATACATTATTATTGAGCTTTATTGCTGTAGATAATAAAAATTTGATTAAATTGATATTTTTGCGCATTGAATTGGAAAAAGTGTAAAGGTGTAAAAGTTGCATTTACATTTTAGTTAGAAATATATAATCATGATAAAATTGAAAATTAATATACTAGAGGAAAATCGCCGATACTGACATAAGTCTCCTAAAGTGATACCCCCTTATTTTTCGGAAACTAATTATTGCACTTTATTAATACTAATAAAATCATGATCTGTTTAGCTAATTAAAGAAGTACAAACTCATAATTCGTAGGTTTGTGG
>NW_017298586.1:176040-207868 GCF_001594075.2 Trachymyrmex cornetzi | reverse complement strand
GTGCATATATGGAACAACTCTAGAAAAACTATCGCGTTACATATTTGCATCTTGCAGAACAGCATAAAGTAAATATGCATATAATTCAATAAAAATGTATTATAACGAAGTAAAATGATTCTAAAAAATCTTATATACATTCACTTATAGGTACTTTATACAGATAATTTCTGTAAAAGAAAAAGAATAGGAATACGTAGCATTACTGCCTACTGTGTTAGTTATGGAGCCCATTTTGTCAGACGCTCACTTTTGCTTACCTTACGAAAAAATTAATTATTGAAAAATTGCAAATAGTATTATAAAAACTGCTTATACTATCTGATAGAAGACAGTTTTCAGTTTGTAATTACATTTTTAAAGTTTTATTTTTACCTTTTGTTTAAGAAATATTGTCTAAAAACAAAGTGGTACGTCGGTATCGGCGACTTTCCCCTATATGATAAAAGTTTTCTTTGAATGAACATCTTGCTCATTAATATTTTGCAATGTTTGATAAGCGTCTCTCTTAATAATATTTTGGATTGAAAAAATAAATAGATCAATTTATTTGATTAATAACAAATTGAAGACATGACGGTTACAATGGAATGAAGCTGATAATTCTGCAATATTGAAGGCTATTATTCATCGAGACCCAACAATATCAGTAGAATTCTGGGCTGACCTAATTTGTAGTCGACCGCAGTGACAATTACTGACAAATACTGAAAATTTGCATTTCTATCGGTTCTCTTGACGTATGTTTCATTGGCACGTTGGACATACTATCAATTTTTTATGAGATATTCAATTTCTTCGATAGGCACTCATAAAGTGTCCGAACAATATTACGGTCAAAGAAAACTGCGGACGAGGATAATAATTGAATTGTGCAGTATGGACCGCCTCGTTCTCTTAATTCCAATTTTCTGAGAACTTGTATGTGAATTTAAACAAATGAATTACTATACCAGCAAGTAATTCATTTTCTTCATTAAGATAAATTCAATACATTTTGAATTTATGAAAAGAAAGTCTTCTGCAACACTTCTATCGTAATAAATTTACAGTAAGCACTGTAAGCTTTTATACACGAATAAAATATCATGCTGATAGACATTTGGACAACATCGATTTACATTACAAATAAAATATCTGAATTAAATAACCGCTGATTGCTACCACGTTTTTTATTTAACGTATAAATCTATTGCTACGTTAGTGACGTAAATTTATTTTACATATATACAATTTTGTACATATATTTATAACTCTTTCTATAATATTTTTTTCTCTTTGTAACCGATTTTATAAAAGAGCTTTAACTTGACAGTGCGAGCACTTATCGACATCAAATAATATTGAAGAATATTCGTAAAAGAGAACAAATAGAGATATAAGGGACAAGTAAATGGATATGGAGATAAACTGTCACCGTATTTGAGCGAACCATTGCTGATCATTATTCACCATATATGTATGCTCGTTGAAACCACAGGAGGATCGTAAATTCAAACCTCGTGCATCGTGGATTAAGAGCTTTCGCGATGAAAACAAATCCTCTTCCAATTATGACGCTTCATTATATTATTCTCCTCGCGTTAGTTTTATGCACATTTGTTTCATATAGAGTCAAGTTATTTTCGCAATTAATTGCTGCTCATATTTCAACGGTATTGAATTACAATTCTCCGAAACTCTTAAAATATTAATAAATGAGAAACGCCTTTTCAGTTAAAACTGTATCTTAATGCCTAATCACTTTTACGTGAATTTATATATGTATATATTATATATATTTTTTTTACGTAAAAATATTAAGCGCTAAACTTCATTTTTTATCGAAAAAGTTCTTCTCATTTATTTGTGCACAAAAAGAATGATTTTTCTTAAGTATTTGAAAATTTAGTTAGATGTAGATCTGAGAATAATTTTGTAGAATTACTAAAATATTGTAATTATGTAAGGAAATTCAAATATAATAAGTAATGATGTAAAAAGTTTTGACATTCTAGCAATCAGCTTGAGCATACTTGTTTTGATGGTCCAACAAAATTATTTTCAGATCTGTAGCTAGCTAAATTTTTGAATATTTCAACAAAACCATCTATTTCATATGTTATTATCAATCTATTTTATTGATTGTTTATATAACGTCTTAAAATTTTTTTATGTAGGAATGTTAGAAAGAAGATATGTCAGTCTTGGTAACTTTATTATGCAAAATGTTTCACGCCAGTAAAGACCTTGGTCTTAAAGTTTTTATACTTTACAAGCGAAAATCAAGTTGTCTTTCTTGCATTTTGTAGTATGATGCGAGTACTCTTTAGTCTCTAAGCCAGATTACATCCCTCATAACTTCTAAGTTCCACTCTAGAGAATTGCGAAATGGCGTGCACATCAACTCGATACATTACATTTAATTCTTTTAACGATCGTAACAGATTGCGACAGAGAAATAAAAGAATGTTTTTTTTATTTTAAAAAAAAGGCAAATATTGTTTGGTCATTTTGAATTTCCGCGTGTATTTTTACACAGTAAAAAAGAAAATGTTAATTTTAACATTTTTTACATGTCCCAGGAGATCCACTCTAAATTTTAAGTTAAAGTAACTCATTCGTCTTGTGTTATTTATTAACGAACTAGTAATGTTAAATAATTGATACAATACTTTACATTTATATTTGTTATTTGATTTTAAGGGTGATTTAAAACTAACATATAAAATAAAAGTAGAGTAGGGTAAAATCAAGAATTATGGCATAGGCTACTAATATGGAATAGTGGCTTATTTTTTAAACAAAGCATTGCAATCTGGCGGCAATCGCTGAAAGTTATTGTAACTGTTATCAAACATGTCATAACAAGCAATGAACTTGGTCCGACCAACCGTTTTGCTACATTTAACATTTATTCATTTTCGTTACGTCAAAAGATCCGGCAGCTTTTTCTAAAAAGTGTTCTCACAAACTGAAGGTAAATTTTTTTAATGCTTATATTGCACAGATTCTTTTAATAATGTTGCATGAACAATATTATGCAGATTAATTGCTATTTCAAACTTGTTTATTGCTACGGAAAGACTTTATTTGTCATATGACGACATGCTTTTGCAGGTAATGTGGAATACATCGAGGGTTGAGAATATGGAATAGATTCCATGCATGTCAGCAACTTATTCGTGATCAGATTAGGTTAAGTTAGATTACAGCATGTATTCTATATCAGCTTATTTGCAGTTTATCAGCTTATTTGCGATTTTTTATTTGTCCATGCATAATAACGTTCGTAATGATGCTATTATATTTTCTGTATTATTGTACAATATAAAAATTGAACAGTTTTCTATTTTTCTTCAGTTTATATAAATAAACAAATTTAGATTTCATTTATTGTGTTATTTATTACTATGGTCAAAATTTCATCGGTATTCCATATTACATCCCATTTTTTAGACCTCCCCATTTTCTCACTTTTGACTTTTTGTTAATATTGACGTTGGATTTAAATTTTGGCGACTTTCATTTATTGGATGTTGTAGCTAACGTATTCCTCAAGAGTTCTTTGTAAATTTAAAGTCTTCATATGCATTTATATCGGAGCAATGTTAATTTAAAAAAAGCTATTCCATAATCCCTGCTTTTACCCTACATAGAAGAGTAGTTGCAGTAACTCGTACGAAAATGTTAATAAATCATTTTTGTTCGTATAATGTTAATGAAAAAATTCTTAGATATTAAATTGACTTTGAGATATATAGATTAAAGAAACAATTGTATTAAAAACACTCAAAATAATATTCCATTTTTAATTGACATACGCAATTGTTAAGTTAGAAAGGTGATATGAATCTAACACATCAAAATGTTACAAAAATAATAACATATCAGTTGTATGTTGATTTTACATTGAAGTAATAATCAAAATGTGATAACACAAGAAAAATTCTACATATGGACGCACGATTTTTTTACCGTGAACCTATCAATTTTTAATTTTTTAATTTTTCGAACACGTATAACACATTTTTTTATTTACGACGTATTGGTTATCGCTAATTGAAAAAAAGTTACGCAATCTTATATAGGACCAAAATATAAATTTTATTCGAATTCGCAGTTTTTATATGATATGGAGTGTCGTCACAAACAAAAACATTGCGATCGAAATGTGGTTGGATTAATGCAGCGTTCATGCACTTATTGTATCGTACTCAGTTATCTAAACACATCATAAAAAAGATATTAAATTTGACGATCAGAGACAAGATATAAGTTTTTATATATGCGTTTACGATGATAATGTTATAATGTAATATATTATAACTGTGCATGCAGCGATTCTATCTAATACTATTTTAATGCCTTTCGATAAAACTTTTAACGTCCATCTAGGGTTTAACGACGTCAATTTCAGCCCAGAAAGTGACTTTGTCAATATCCCTTTAAGACTCGAAAGCAATGTACTTTGATAGCTACCTTGTCACCAGATTTAGTCAAAGGTTTCTCTCTCTCTCTCTCTCTCTCTCTCCCTCTCTCTCTCTCTCTCTCTCTCTTGTTTTTTCATCGGAAATGTTTCCAAATTTACACAAGCGATGAAAACTTCGTCTGTTATCCGACGTAAATTGCACTGGAACATCAATACACGCGAAAAAATGAAAAATGCATAGCTATCGCATCATTTACACGTGTAGCTGACACCGCATGGTTGGACGAGGCGTTTTTTTTATCGTAGAATTCGAAATTTGTAGTGCGAGAACGTAACAGAATCACTATGTGTTTGTACCACACGACGTGAATGCGCTTTGTAGATCACAAATTGAGGGTGGGGGGGGGGGGGGGAGAATTTAATTGGCACGACGATATAGGCAATCGCGTGCGCGCTGTGCTATGATGTATACTTTAGCAGACATCGATAAGCAAAAAGGCCACAAGTTGGATGAATTAATACGAAAGGGCTCTAGTTTGAAATCGAGCACTTGGCTTTACCATTACCACATCACGTCATCGATCCCGCCCAGCGTCCAGCTCCACTCGACATACAGCGCGGAAAATGTTTTTAGCTTGTGTAATGGTCGGAAGCAATGTTGATCGAAAGGGCGTATCGGTTCTATGTAGGTATATGGATCAACGAAATTACATCGTGCACACTAAAAAAAAAGTTGAATGCCTTCAGCAAAACTGTTTAAAGATATTCTTTAACAGCATCAAAAAAAATATTTTGTTTACATTTCTTTCAAATTTTTGTTATTTGTCTAGTAAATTATTACTATGAATCTAATACTGTAAAGAGTTTATATTATCTTGCTTATTGTAAAATAGTTTATTATATTACAAAAAAGAAAGCGATAGCATTTTTTTTGTAATTCATTTTTTTACTATTGTCGCCGCGTCGCAAGGAAATATTTTCCTAAGATTTTCTGCTTTACTATTGTACCTCCGTATATCTTCTAACACGCAATTTGCATCATGGGTGGAAGAAAGACACATTATCTTTGTAAATATATTATATTTATTTTTTTACAATAGCTATGACATGTTACTGTTTTTTTCATCAGGGGCAGTTGAAAAATATACGTTTCACATTCACTGTGTAGTGAAAAATGGTGACCCAGTTTGAAACGAAGTTATAATAGCATGTAACACAGTTACATCTGAGAGAGAAAGAGTCGATGGAAGATCAAATAGAAGATGAAATCATGTAGTCTCAATGCGCTAATTAAAAGCTGCAAAATGTTTGTAAAAATGTGCGTTTCGTTTCAGCTTTGCCATCATAGTGTAACTTTATTCAATATGACAGTGCATAATATGCTTCTGATGACGAAAATTCAAAAGATTTCCTAAATTCAAATTAATCTTTGTATAAATAGATCTTTGATCTCTGACTATTAACAGTGCTAAGAGTTGAGGAAAGTTACGATGGTGAATATGCATGAGCCGTAGTGATATTGAATTCCTACATGATTTTCGGTATATCTCTTTCATTATTGCGCTAGTCTGAAAACCGCGCGATAACCGCGTATGTGAAATTTAGTATCTCGCAGGTTTGCACTGTTCGCAAGTATAGCCAATTAAGGAGTTACCGCCAAGTTGACTAAATTCTGTACTGATATTTCTTGAACACGATAAACATGTATCTCACTTTGCCTTGTAAAATATTTTTTATAGAAAAGTAGAAAATAATCCGCGATGTAACAATAATACTCTATATTTAAAATTTTCTGTTCACAATTATTTAATGATATGTTATAAATTATTTTATAACTATTTTTTATTTTTATTGTAATAAAGTCTATAATATTTGCTTTGAGTAAATTTTTTTTAAATTATCTAATTTTTATAAAAAAATATATTTTTCTTATATATTAAAAAATATATCTAAATATCGTCTAATGTAGTATTTTTTAAAAAGGTTATTATATTTTTTATTAAATTTATTTTTATTCTATTGATAGAATCTCGACAATGACACTAAAAAAATGTATTTAATTTTAAGATATTAAAATGTTTTATTATTTTTCTCTTCGTTTTTTAAAAACACATTTAAAGATATTTTAATTTCAAATTTTTTCAATAAATAGAACATTATGTGTTTGGATTTAAAATAATAAAAGTTTAAAATTAAAATATGTTTTATTATTAAACGTTTGTTTTGTAAAAATGTTTTAAACATAAACATTTTAAACACTGTACTTTGTGAACCTATTTCATAAAAATTATCAGGATATTTGAAATTTCTATAGACATCAGAATAGAAATTTCAAATATCCTGATAATTTTTATGAAATAGGTTCACTAAAAAGTACAGTGTTTAGCGACCCTAAACAGCAGGATTAAATTGATTATAGACGTATAGTACGCGCATGTCGAGTACTCGTAAATCACAGACACTATAATTAGAAGTACCACTTAAATTAAGAACACATATTTTCCTTGCGTTAAGTTATCACATTTCATGAAATTATAGACACACCGACACACCCAAGTTAATTTTTAGAAATTGGATATATCGCCACACGTCTTTCAATTTGATAGAAAGCGAGTACACGCGTAACGTTATTCCTTGGAAAAGCTGGATTTTATTTTTGTTTCGAAAAGCAGACTAAATGTATCCGTAGATTAAGAAACGTGATACTCTAAGAGATTACGGATTTCAAGATAAATAGTAGAGTTATTTTCTGTTTCTTGTTTCTACTAAAAGCTTTTTTATCTTCAATTATAAAATCGGAGTCTTGTTTTTCTTAATAGAGTAATTATTTTAAAAACATGCTATCATAACATTTTTTCTCTTCTCTCTCTCTCTCTCTCTCTCTCTCTCTCTCTCTTCCTCTCTGTGGGAATTATTGGAAAAAATATTTTAGCTCGACTTAATTGTTAGATAATTAATGATAGGCGTGTCTTTCGATGTGGTTTACATTAACTTCAGTAATATACCACGCTAGAGCGTATATCAGTTAAATTTTTAATTCGCGCTATAGACATTCTACATGTATTCTTCTATTTAAAGACATTCTGTTTATAAATTGATATCATTCGATTGTACATAAGTACGTCTGCAATTGAGATGTACGGTGGACGCTGCACAATAATAAATATTATCGATATAGAACGAAGCGCCTACATACAATAGACGCATCTGCATTTCACAAGCAATCGCGCGCAGCTTGCTAGAAATTTAAAAGTCAGTCTTCTTACAGCAAGGTGCAAATACAATTCCTGCGGATGCCGCAGTGAAATCGATGGTGACGCTTTGCTGGGACTACGCCGGGATAAACGCATCGGAAGTAAGAGGAGATGCAGGAAGAAACTAGGCCACTAGAGCGGAGATAACAAGAAACCGATATTAAAAGGGTTGAACACTTTCAAAGAAAGAGATATCAATGGATACGATTTTCAAAATTTTTACATTCAGATGGTTCCTTGGTCATTTGCAAGAAGGAATCTGCATCAATGTCTTTAATTCGACGCACGTCGAATGTATTTCTACAGTTCGCTCACGATCCGTGTGTGAAACAAAAGTAATATTGCTTGGCGAAGCATGTCCGCAGAAAATTGCTTATATGTCCAGCTATAATTTTATGTGCATATTGACATTATGGTACTTAACTCAGTATGTTATATTGAAAGAATTGCTAGTGACTGTAGACAAATATATGTGTGAAAATGAATATTTCTTCCAAAGTAATAGCCTCTTTTAATTTATAACTGATTAGGAAGCAATGTAATTTCTAAGAACTTGCTCTTTTTACAGAGAATAATAAAAAATTAGTCATTGGAAAATAGCAGGATTATAATTAATTAACTATTACAATAATTGAGATATAAATTGGATATAAAGTATAACTATGTTGTAATTGAGTATATTTTTTATTTGTACCGATTTATAATATATCATTTTTTTTTTCAATTATTTGAAAACTTTATTACTTTATGAAATACATTATTATTATCTCTTGTTAGTTTATAAAATCCATTATTATCTCTTGTTACTTTATAAAATACATTATTATTATCTCTTATTTTACTTTATAAAATACATTATTATTATTTCTTAGATCTTTACTCGCTATGGAACTTTACAGAATTAATGATGAACTCTAAAGACAGTTTTCTGGTCCACAATAAAGTTTAGAAGAAAAATGCGTCCTACAATGTATTATATTTTTACATATTATTTTTCTCTCTATCTCTTTCTTTCTCTTTCTATTATTTTTCCTTCTTTTTCTTTTCTTTTTTTCTATTCTCTCTATCCATTTATCTCAATTAATCTTCCTACAATTGACTCTTCCCATCTTTGCCTAAAAATAACGATTCTTTTTCTTTTGGAGAATCAATAAAGCGCCATTGAAATGGGGGATACGTTCTCCTGAGAATAGAAATCTGTATCGTTTTATTCTATTTTATCTAATCTGATAACCGGTAATATTATATTCCGTAATATTATATATTGTAACATGAACTACTTATTATTATATAATCAAATTAAAAATTTTTGCGTAATGAAAAAATAACATTTACGTTATACGAAGTATTTTTGTGATACCTATGGTGTGAAACCGTAATCTTTCACAGTATGTACCATGATTACATTTTTGCTGTTAAACTCTAGTTGCATCAAGCGTTCTATATTTTGCACAGGATTTCCATCATCCAATATTGCATTTCTATGCTCTGAAGTAAATATTATGCGTGCTTTTCAAGCAGAGATTTCTTCACTAACATTTTCGAGTATTTTACTTGAAAAATAAAACAATAGCATACATAGTCATAATAATATATACAAGCTAAACAAAACATTTTTTAAAAACTTTTCTCAGAAAATAAGCTAACAGAAAATTACGAGAATGACAAAGTTTTCAGTATATTATATATGTTACGCAATAATATAGCTTGTTAATAGTAATATGTAAGTATGATATTAAGAGTACAATAACCTAATCTCTTGCGATTACATGCGTTCACATTCTTCCGAAGATAGTTAATTTTAAGCGAATTAAAGCAAAACTATGAATCTTGATTTAATGAAGCCCTTTGTATTTATCTTTAAATTATTGTGTTATAATTTATCGGATAATCGATGAACAGATGGGCCATGAAGAGACTGAACCAACGATAAACTTCGATAATTGCACGCTCAATTGAAAATCTGCGTTCATTCCATACATATTTAACTTTGTTGAACTCTAATAATACGCCAATTAAATTTCCGGATTCATATACTTGTTTACATAGAAATATCGCGTAAGCAACAACGGAAATTGCTGTTGCGTGTTTCAGGAAACATGGTGCAGACGATGGTGGCACATCTCTCAGAGGAGCGTCTCCCTATCGGCCAATTCTTACTCGCCAAAGTTAAATCCACTTCTGATGAAGCAACTAAAAGAGCCTAAAGCCACGGAAAGAGAAGTGAAGAAAACTGCAAGGGTTACGTCAACGGAAAAAGTGGAGACCGAGAGTATCGGTGAGTTACCTACTTATCCCATTTATTAAAACTGAACCAACAAATATATTGTATTACTCGTATAACGTTTATAAAATTATTTCTTTTGATTTTATTTCGTGGCAGGATTAATGTAACTTGAAAACATCAAAGTTTGCAGGATCTCTATCCTAATATTTGATAGACTTACAGGGTGATAGTAAAGTTTTAGCCACTAAGTTTTGTGTTTATCAAATCGTTAGTATTACAATAACGTATATTTAAAACAAATGCTATACTATTAGTTGTATATCTTGTATCGGAAACGCATCATGGCCGCTTATCTTTCTAGGGATAAATTCCTCCAGACAGCAAATAGAGCGGTCTTCAGTTCATCATTCGATGAAAATTTTTTGGTACAGTCTATTTGGTAATTAATAAAACATAACATTACATATCGATCGACGATCATAACATCACATATCTTGCCACCTGGGTAGTGATTTGATAAACACACAAAACTTTGTTACACAAACTTTTTTGTCATTCCGTAAAGAATGTATATCTTTGCTATAATTTTTTCGATATTAGATAGATTTGTAATTAGTTACACGATGTACAACCTTAATGTTCTTGCAAGAATGTGAAAATATTCATGCTCTTGATATTATTAGCACATTTTCAAATGCTAGTGCATTAATTATATAAATATATAATAAAAGATATACAAATAATTCTTATCGTATTCATACGTGACTAAAACATTAAATCATCGCGTCTACTTACATTCTCGAACGAAAGGTTAAAGGGAATGAGACACGTAAAGTGAATAAAACGAAGCATTCGTGGAGTTTTTCAATTCTGAATACAAAATAGAAAGCACGCTTTTTCACACGGAAACACTGAGAAGTTTCATGATACTCTTTACTCAAAGTCCAACGAGAACATCTACGCGAAGATCGGTTTACACAGTGCCCGTCATATCATATAAAGTTCGCAATGTAAACTTTATAGCACTGTTTGGTTTTGCAATCTATGTAACGCTTGACGCCGGATTCATACCGAAACTTTTATGATCCTTGTATTTACTACTGTGCCACATACACTTCAAAATAAATCAATAATTATACGCCGTTGTCCTAGCAAGCAAACTGGAACATATTGTTGTACTTAAATAATTGTATATATTTATAACGCGTATAACAAAAATTATTTTGAGAACTTTTTGTTAATAATGTTTTTTTATTCATAGTAATAACGAAACTATTATTCTAATATTGTATTGTCAGTTTAATGCTTGAAAACTTGCGGTAATGTTATTTAATGCAAGTCATCATGAATACATTAAGGCATTCCTGACTACATGATGGATCCTGTCTTGCCAAGATATTCCTTGAAGTCCATAGTAATTAAATCTTCAAAAGAATCGATAAATCAACACTTCCACGAATACATAATGTTGAAAATAGCATCGCGTCGTCTGCCGTCAATATATCATTTGATTCGAGACTTGCGTTTCGAAATATGCGACATTCGACTTAGTTTTTATAATCTGATATTTATCCTGTTCTTGGCTCAGCGAGATGGTTTGAATATAGATTTGCAGATAAAAAGTTTGGAATAATTACAACATTTTTTTGTGTAAATTTATGTTATAAGAGTAAAATCAAAAGATCTCTATTTAATTTCAATGATAAATGAACACTTAATAATTTGTATAATTTTTTGGAAAGAGAAAAAGAAAGAAGAATAGTAAAAACATCAATAAATAAGATTATTACATATGATTATTTATTACACATTTAGTACAAATTACATCGATCATTCATGTGTGCTTTGTGTATTATATGCAATAGTACATACTATATGTATTATATTTTAGTACGTATTAATATTTATTACCTGTTCTAATATGACTCTTGTGGATTATCCACCTGGAATAATAAACTAATTGAACGATAGTACTTATGTATCCAATAAATTACTGTGACTATATCAATGTATATTCTTGCAAGGTTTTCATTATTTGCTGTTAGAAAAATTTTTTTTAATTTGTTTTATTTCTAGCAATGTTTATTTGATTGCGATTAAAAAATATCTTTCCACACAAACTGACTATTTTTTTCACAAAAGAAAAGTCATTTTCAATGATACCAAGAAATATCTTTACGCAATTTCATTAAAAGTAATAGCGACGTTATATCTCCTATTATCGTTCGTTCCAATCACATAACAGAAATAAATATTGTACAAGAAACTTTTCATTCAGGATGCTTGCGTGTATTTGTTTTGCTCACTGATTCCATTGAGACTATCTTCGAGTACCTCGAACTCTTCGAACTCCATTTTCCCGAAATCATTACCAACTTTCCAGCTCGAATTTACTTCCCACCTCGTCAACGCGCTTGGCATAAATTTACTCGGATAATTGGATCTCGAGTCGTCCAGATCGCCCAGCTTAAAGTCAGCTTTGAAGATCTTCCTCGATTCCTTGGAATCTTCTTTTTTTGGCTCCAGACCAATCACCACCGGAGGTTCCCTCTTCATCTGTTCAATTTGCTCGACATCCTCGTCCCTCTGTACCTCATCCTTTTGCCTGCTGTCGATCGATGTGATCTCGATGCTGGGTGTTTCCGCGATGGTACATTGCCTGAGATCGGCACATCTATCCCGAGTGCGACGTAACGATTGTCCCTCGACGAATCTGCCAGTTAACTCCAGCCTACTATCACAGGAGTTGCTCTTTACCAATTTGAACTTTACGTAATCGTTCGATTCGTCGATTCGCTTGAAGCCATTGCCGATCAACGGCGAAACTAATGGCCCATTGTGCATATTAACCACTTTCCCGCCATAGTAAGTTACAGAAGTGCCGCATTCGCGAATCTTTCGCAGTACGTCTTGAGACACGTAATGCCCCGGACCTCTCGTATCTGCATCGTCATCGTTGCAATTCACATCCTCGTCATCGGACGATGTACAATGAGCACCACTCCCGGGATCGGTATCAGGATAATCGCTGGACACGCCGGAACTCACGCTGCCGGAATCCCAGTTTTGATGATGATGATGATGATGGTGATGATGATGATGATGATAACGACCGATTTTGTTCTTAGAACAATTAGAGCCACTTGGTGACGTGTTTCCGCTTCTAGCTTCGAAACTTTGTGCGAGAATTCTCGTTTTCGATTCGCATCGTGGGCTTCCGATTTCCTCCTTGGCTATGGAAATGGTCGATGACGCGGACTTGGTCTCGAAGAGTCTTGTGAGATCTTTCGCTCTGCTGGAACATCTGGATCTGAACATAATATATTGGTTATGGCAGCTGTTCACGAACGATCGAAGAATGAATGGATAATTTTAAAGTTTTGGCTATATTAGTTGTACATAAATTTTAATACAAACGACTTACTTTTTTGTTTAGAACTCTCGCCTGTAATGAAATTTCGATTTAGGAAACGCTATTATCTTAATCGCGAATAAGAACTATTTAACACACAGACGTTCCAACGTAAACTTCATCACCATTTGCCATCCCATTAAACATAACATTATCTCGGGTTGATTTATCTAGAGTACCGTCACCTCGTTTAATTCATCCGCTTCAACTAACGTACTTAAACAGTTGGTCTATAAGGTATATTTATATAGTCAAAACACTCGCATCCGCATTATGAATAATAAAAGTTTTGTTGTCGACGACATTCAATATTACGCTACCTGGATTCTTCGCGTGTCTTGTCGGATATTTCGTCGTATCGATTGTCGTCGATTGTAGTCAAATCCTTCATGCTGACGCTCCTTCTAGTCTTGTCATCTCTAGAGAACTCAGCATCGCTGATTTTCTTTTTCTCGAGAGTGTTCTCGAACATGCGTCTCACGTTTCTGACGGTATCCGGATCCGGTAGCTCTTCGTCAATGAGCTCACGGTTCACTCGTATAGGTTGATAGAAGAAGTGCTTTTTAATGGATGATTGCCTAGAGCTTTTAGCAGTACCGCCACTCTGAGATCGTTCGCCGTTTCTCTCGTGGTTCTCCGTCTTCTTCTGGATTGCACCAGCGATCTTGCACTTGGGTTCTGTTCTGGTCAACGGTGATGACTTTCGCTCTATCGTCTCGGCGCGAACCGGCTCAATAATGACAACATTGTTATCCATCAGCAATTCTTGGAACGAATATTCGCGTAGATATTGCATCAATCCCTCATACGTAACGTCGCCTCGAGCGGTATTGAACATGTTCTTGCTGAACATATGCGACTTTACGATCTTGTAGCGCACGTGATCGAACTCCTGACCGTCATCCTGGCACTCTATAGAATCCACGCAACTCCTAGACCTGGTGAGATTAGTGTGCGATTTTTTACTGTCGTCTGTTCTTAGTGTGGCGGAATTATTAGAATTTTCTACTTTTTTTGACGGCCGGTCGTCCTCGATACCATCGTCCATCGATCTTCGGCGAGAATCACTACCGGATTCGGAACCGAGACCGAGATCGGAGCTTTCTGACCTCGCCTCGAAACCCAAGCTGCCCTTTACAACGCTGCATGCCTTGCCGAGAATGTTGGATGTCTCCTTCACGATCCTCTCGAATCTGCCTTCGTTTTGCTTATTCCGCACTGCCTCTTTCTCGGTACTTTTCCGCTCCAAGAAGTTTCTTGCGTCGTCTACCGTTGCTCCATTTTCCGCATTTTCCGGCGTTGTAGCTTCCTGCAAAATTAATTTGTCAATTGATATAATGCGTTTCTGCCCCATTTCCGACGTTGAGATGTCAGTTTTTATTAATGGAAAGTTCGAGCGAGAAAATTAGGCAGTGAAATATTAAAGTAAACCATTTTAGAAATTGACATTATAAATTACTTAACGCAAACGAGTTTTTAATTGAATAAAAACTATTATGAAAATGTAGATGTTAAAGTCATAAATCGCAAAGTCGCAGAAACTAATTAATATTCCAACGTGTGAGGAATTCCGTATCTCTGTTTTGCACTTCTCTAAAGAAGACGTTCGTTTTTTATCTATTGTAGAAAATTCGAATTGTATTTTTGATATTTCTTCGAACGTTACATTTTTACGTTCTCAAGAATGAAAGTCTTTGAAAATTTTTAATGTCACGAACAATAATATTGAGTTGGAACTAAAGTTCTGTGGTTAGAACGAAAGTTCGAAGTATTACTTTATTTGTATCATGTTTACATTTTTTTTTTTAATTTGGCAGTTACACTATTCGATAAAGCAAAGTTTTAGCTTTAAAACTATGTTTTTTAAATTGCGGTGTGATGATTTTTAATGCAGTTAATGAACAATTAAAATGCTTCTTTTAGTTAATTCGTGATAATAATTCGATAACACAAAAAATCTTAGGAATATAAAAAAAACGATTTTGTAGGGAAAACTTTAAGCTTTCACGTTAGAAAATAAAAAATTTTTGCAAGTTTTTTGGTACGTAACAGTTTCCAGGAAAGAAAATGTTCCTTTTAGCCCAACTCGTAGTTTTCAACATGTAAAAATTATCAAACAGAAACTCAAATGACATATTGATTTCTAGAAAGTAGAGATTTATGCTTTAAAATCCTATTTTTAAATTTAAATTTTATTTATTTTTAACAAAGTTACAGATGTTTGAAATTCATAGTGTTATGAATTTTTGTCCTAATCCAATAGAATAACTTATTGAGATAAAGAAATATAATTAAACATTTTTTTCTTTAGTAGAAATATTCCATCGTATCTCATACTAACTTTCGCTTTCCTTCCATGGCCTTCGTCCTTCTCGTTCACATTATTTATCGATGTAATTATAGAGGCATTAAGACGCTCGTTTACTTCCTCCGTAATCTCCTGCGATCTCTTATCTTTTGGCACGTCTTCAACGATGGCATCAATCTCCACGACAGAGCGCCGATGGCGTCTCCTGGTGACATCATTGTCGACGACTTTAAGAACTTGCGGTCTTCGTGACATTTTGTTTTGATTTTCGTCTGAAATCCAGATCGATTTGTAGTCCTCTATCTCCTCGAATTTCTGATCCTCTTCCTCGCAGGAAATCACAAAATTTTCAACATCGGTTCTCCTATGATCGATCTTAGATGAGGAGGGGGAGTACTGATCCGTGAACTGATTCACTGAGTTAATCTTTGAATCTGCTCCGAAACTCTCGTCAGTTTCTCGATGCTGTCGCCGGTTTGAATCCGTCCTCTTAGACGTTCCCTCGGAATTAAGATTCTCACGCAGCTCTTTCTCAGATTCGTCATTCACCTCATGCTCTTTACACTTCTCCTCGTCTGTAGCGTTGCTGCTCCTCGTCGGCGAAACCTCATTCGGCTCGTTATACTCTAGTACTCTTAAATCTCGCAAACCGTGTATTTTTTTACGTGCGAAATTACTGTCACTCGACAAGTCAGTCTCGTTATATTCCAACCGTATGTTAGAGAGAGGTAACAAATTCAGTACGTCGAAGTATTCCAATTCCCCATCGTCTTCGAAGAGGATGCTATCTAAACTCCGATGCTCCTTACGCTTGCGCTTCACCTAAATAGGAAAGCACATCTATAAGCACGTTGCTTTTCATACATTCTTTTCTATAGAAAGTTGTCATTCAGTCAATTTTCAGGAAAACTAGTTTTCTTATAAGCCGAACCTTTTATTATAAGAAAATGTTTTTGTAATATAAACACAGTGAAATTTGAAAGAGTCGGCTCTTAATTCAATTCACCGTCCCCTCAGTTGTAATTTTTGTTATTTAACAAAGTTTAGTAAGAATTCACAAGTAATATAAGTCGATCTTTATTTTAGTTTTATGGATCTCATAAAAAGACATTGTTTTACCAAAAATTAAATTTGTGGAAATCAATCTAACCTAGTTAAAATTTAATTAAGCAGCCGCATTAAAGATAATGACGACATAGGAAACTGGACCACTATATAATGATCTTTATCATTTTAATTAATGTTGGCAACAAACTTCTTAATCCTGCTAATATATTGAGAAGTCCCAGCACGGCTGATCTCAAACACGATACATCATTATACCGAGCAAACTTTAATCAAATTAGTAATTGAAGATTTCATCGTCAGTTTCTAATGTATAGGGTGTTCCAAATTTAAATATAAAAAACGAGAATATCTCTAAAGAACTTTTTCTTAGATTATCGATCCACTCACGAATATACACACTCCCGAAGTTTTGACATTTAAATTCGAATATGTACACAGTAAAAAAGAAAATGTTAATTTTAACATTTTTTACATATCCCAGGAGATCCACTCTAAATTTTAAGTTAAAGTAACTCATTCGTCTTGCGTTATTTATTGACGAACTAGTAATGTTAAATAATTGACACAATACTTTACATTTATATTAGTTATTTTGACTTTAAGGGTGATTTAAAACTAACATATAAAATAAGTAGAGTACATAGAAGAGTAGTTGCAGTAACTCGTAAGAAAATGTTAATAAAACATTTTTGTTCGTATAATGTGAATGAAAAAATTCTTAGATATTAAATTGACTTTGAGATATATAGATTAATTGAAACAATTGTGTTAAAAACACTCAAAATAATATTCCATTTTTAATTGACATACGCAATTGTTAAGTTAGAAAGGTGACATGAACATCTAACACATCAAAATGTTACAAAAATAATAACATATCAGTCGTATGTTTATTTTACATTGAAGTAATAATCAAAATGTGGTAACACAAGAAAAATTCTACATATGGACGCACAATTTTTTACTGTGTATTATAATATACCCTCTGTATATTTTATATAGATATATATTCTGATATACATTCTAATACATTGTAATATACTTTATCATTATCATATAAATTAAGTTATCCATATGTACCGCAACTTATTACAAACCAATATAATTAAACGCAGTAATGTTATTTTCGAAATGAACTCAATGACTACAAAGCTAGTTTTGATTGACTAAAACAATTTATTAATTTTCTTGAACATAAGCTCGAATGAGAGATGTTTTTCTTTCGCATGATGTAAATTAGCAGTTTTATAATTTTTTATCGACAAGAGACATATTTCACCTGTGTATATATGCAATCGATACTTCGATTGCCTTCAATAGGCCAATTATCTTCGACGATATCAACCAATCCGCTTACAGTATCCAAATTTTGCACGCTGCGGTACCGCCTTGGAGGATCCGGCCAGTCGAGAATATTCAGTCGATCAGGATCAATACGATTTTTGCGAGTATAAGACAATGGATCTGGAAGAGACTCGAGACCCGATGAAATCGAGTAAAGGCCGCACGTCGATCGCGAATGATAAGATTTTGCCTCGTTGAATCTCTCGTAAGAGTCCGATAGATGCTGCTGACTCTTGGAGAGTCTGGAACAAAGTGAACCTCTTGACCGATTGCTCTTGAATAAAATTTGCATTTGTATAACTTTAAAGCGCTTGTAAAATGTAAGTAATATAAATCTGAAAAGAGCATCTGTATAAGTCATTATGACTTCAATAACTTATCTGAGCTTATCGAATCTGTATGCTGGTAATATTAGCTGATAAAATTAAATGTGTGTGTGGAAGAATATTGAACAAATTTTTTAATTTCATTTTAATTTTATTAAATTGAAAAAATAACTTTGTTAAATCCCCTTGCTCGTTATAATATAGTAATTGATTTCAAACTATTACATTAACTTATTTAAAAGAACTTTTAATATATAGAATCGCAAAATTATTTTAAATATTTCTATCTCAACTAATTATTGCGCTATAAAATCTCAATCACTTTGATATTATACGCCAAAGTATGTTTAAAATACAATAATTTTTTTTATTCGCCAACGGTGGTATGCATCGAATTAGATTGCCTCCATTGGACCGTAAATAGGTGACAAAAACAAAAAGTGAGTTATTTTCCCGTTGTTCAACTGTTCGATTTGATTCCGCAACGAGGAGATATCAAGTTGGAATCATATTTCAATAAAGTTTCTTTATGAAGTTCTTATATTACTTTGAAAGGAACTTCAAGTCCTTCTAGTATTTTGTTGAAGAACATTGATAGTCGCTGATCGATCGAGTTTCCACTGTGTCTGTGATGTTTGCAATAATTTACCAATCACTGCAAGCAAATAATGCAAGTTCAGAGCAAAGAGATCAAATTTATTGCACGTGAAGAGACTCAGCTACCATAATTGGCTTTGTTGGGGATTAACTGTTTATTGTTCTTTTGTTGAGATATTGAGATTATTATGAAATATGAGATTGTTAAAAAATGTGCCAGAATTTTTATTCATTAAAATGATCCGTTGTCTCAAATACTTTAAAAGGAACAATTTTCAAATTAATTGGTTAATATATTGGGTTGAAACAAAAGTTCGTAACAATATGAATTTCCAAATTCAAATAGATATAACTTTGTTAAAAATATAAATTTAAAAAAAGGGATGCTTAAAATCTCTCTTAAAAGTTATTAAATATCTTTTGAATTTCTGTGAGTTTTGGTAACTTTTATATATAGAAAACTACAAGCTGGACAAAATTTTCTTTTCACTCTGTACACCTGTCACATGTCCAAAAAACTTGCGAAAATTTTTAACTTTCTTTCTGTGTGTGTGAAAGCTTAAAGTTTTTTCTAAAAATCGTTATTTCTTTAAAATGTTCCTAAGATTTTTTGTTACTAAATTATCCGAATTAAATAAAAGAAGTATTTTAACTTCGATTGTTCGTAACTCTGTTAAAAATCATCGTACCACAATTCACAGTCTTAAAACTGAAATTTTGCTTTATCGAATAATAATTACCAATTTTTTTGCAATATTTTTTGAGAACATGTAGATGTAATACAAGTAATGTTACGAACTTTTATTCCAACGCAATGCCATCTAATATTAATCTTGTTAAAAACAGCTATTAAATAAAATAAAGTCTTCTCAACTGTTATTATCTTCATTTTTCACATAGTAGTCTATTAATTAAATTAATTAAAGAATAGGTCAAGAGCGCGGTTTGTGACCGAGTTGCGGTCTTTCTCTCGATAAAAGAGCTAACCTGTCCTTGAGAGAATTCCGATCGATTAGCTTAGCCCTCGGGATCAATTGATGTCTCCTGGGCAAATCAAAGGTCGACTGGCCTAGCCGAAAATTCGCCGCTTCTCGATCCTGTCGAGAATCGTCTTCCGATATTACTGCAAGACTCCTCGTACGTTTCAGCAGCTTCCTGCGATCCTGTGTCGACTGTGCCGAGTGGGAGTCGTAGCGGCTGCCCTCTCTGCAATTAAAATCGCGCAATTGCGTGGTAACAGTTTTAAATCATAGGAAACGCAATAATAAAATCATATACTATGACAGGTTTCTACCGGGTACAATATATAATTGACGTATTTTGCATTGTATCAGAGAGTACTTTCTCCCTATTACTGATCCTCGGGGAAATTTAAAGTTACTTTTACCACAATAAAAACATCAAGTTTAGAAGCTTAATTAAAAAGTTGCATAACTTAATTCGAAAGTTTTGAAAATCAAGAGGACTCGCAAACAAATTAATCTTGAACTTTCACTGCGAATATATTCACCGCTCCTACATTCTTTAGTTAATTTTGTATTTAATTAAATGCTCGTACTGTTTAATGGAATTTTTATTCGAAGCTTAATTACTAAGATAGATTTCATATTGAAAATTAATTAAAACACTATAATTGCTCTAAATTGAGTTTTTATTCAGGGGAAATCTACTGAATGTATCCAAGACCTATTAATTACATTGTATGCTTTTATGCAACCCGTATTATTATTACTAAAATATTCAATATAAATACGCAGATCTCCTTACGATATTTTTCGCATGATGAATAATCTTTACGAAGCAGTAATGCAATCGCTGTATATTTAACAACTAATGAACTTGTGAGCATTGCTCTTTATTGACACAACAGACGACATAAAGTGACGTAACTTTAATATCTCATTAATTACCATATGTGGCTTAGGTGACCCACAATATTCATTAACATGTAGATGTATCGATGCATATATTCATCTCTTCTTTTATGAGCGAATTATCACATCAACAACGCATCGTGGAAAATTATCTACATGCGAATCAGTGAGTTGGACGAACCCGGAAAAATTTCTATGCGTTAAAACGTCGAGGGAAAAAGGCATAATAGTACAATGGCGAATCTTTTATGTTTACGAGAACGTTTTCGAGTTCCTCTATAAACAACGAATTTTCTTGTTTCATAGGAAAGGACGTTATAATTCATTATTTCAACAATCTTTTAAGATAAGATTTAGCACTTACAATTAGTATTTTTATCCTATATTTAAAAGATTATTGCTTTTTTATTGCACAGTATAACAAACTGTATCTCTCATTATCATTTTCTTGATGATTGCCGTGATTTATCGTATCCGACTGTGCATATGGATGCATTCATAATAAATGGTAATGAAACACTTTATTATACAATATATACGATATAACAACTGTGTTAGGGATATTTTCTATTTCATGTTTTTATTTAACAAGAAAGTTATTTATATCGGATATTAAAAAATAATATTACATGCGCGCGACGCGCGAATTTCCACAATAAGTGCTGATAAATTAGTATCTAATATATTTCTAATCAATGAACATTCGAGTAAATAAATCAATTTTTTATTTCCACGTCCTTTCCTCTAATATTTATTTTTTCAGTTTACTTTAAAGATGTTAAAAGAAGAAAACGTAACATCCTTTAATTTTTTTTTAATTCTTTGTGTTACATTATAAAATAAAAATCTAAAAGTTGTGTCCTTCTAGTAACGCTAATGCTCGAATTGTGGTATTAAATCGCTCGCCTTGCTCCTATTTACACACTTTCTGTAGTAAATTCATGAATTTTTCGCCGGTGAATTTTATTTACATGCGAAGGTAAAACGGAAACTATGCTTATGTCAGATTCTATATTTACATTATATTTCTTGTTTCCTAGTTTACACAGTGCTTTTAATCCCAGATCTGGAGATAAGTTCTTATTGTTTCTTTTTGAAAATAATAACATAAAACTTTTGAATTATACATGGAAAAATAGCTTACAAGTTTGTGAATTAAAATATTGTGACGATTTAATTAAAATATGTTAATTAAATTGTTTCAATACGTAAACGCCAATATACGTACGAAATTTAAAGTTTAAAAAAATCTGCTTAAAAAAATATATATAAAAATTTTAGTCATTAATTTTTTAATATTTTCCTTTATTAAAAAGACAACGACGTTACATAAAGCTTATTTGATACGAAAATAAAGTTGTTATGGCTAATTTGCTTACTTAATACTCGAGTATGCTCTAAATATTACTTGCGTAATCAATCTCTTTAACCAATAGCGAAAAATTCACGCGCCATTTCATTACTGCTTGTGGAAATAACAAACATCAGAAGTTATTGACAATAAACAAAAGCTTTTTGACAATCAATTCCGTATGACAGCCAGCCCTGGTCTCCCCTATAATTTACTCTTTATGTCTCTCTGTATAATACGCTAACAAGATATTTAATTAATGTTAAAAGAAACATGCTGGCAAAATATAGAAGCAGAAGAATACGTGTGAAAATCTCTTTCGGAGAATCTTGCATTATAACATAAGGTATGAAATTGAGGTATGAATCTGCCGTTGCGTGTATCTTTTTAGATTCCAAAAATCTTTTATGAACATCGTGATATGACATGGCACGTCTACGTACAATCGTATGCGGTTTTTTCCACTTGAATATCCGTACTGAAAACGGACGTGTCCTTTCGGCCGACTGCCCGTCTTAACGAACGTGAATCCTTGAAGTCCGAATGCAAATGGCGTATCGTCATCTCATTGTGTTCGTCTGAACACGGAGCTTAGTTACGTAAGATTATCACGAGTTATCTCGGGTAACTTTGCACGCTGTTTTCAATGTATGTATGTGCAAAAAGATCGGCCTCGGGTGGTGATTTACTTTTTTCTTCATTTTTTTCTTTATATAAGTTTTACATGTCATCGTGTTAAAGTTCGACTTTTTTTATACTATAATAATAATTATATGGAAATGTTTCATGGAATCGATTTTCGATTTAATAGAACAAATAAAATCTATTAACTACAGCATTTTTTATTATCATGTTAATTATAGAATATTATTTAAAATTTCTTACGAATTTATAATGCATTTTATATAAGATTGAAATTTCATTGTGATGTAATCGTTTTCTCTAATAGCTTCACTTCTTTTCATGTTTTCACGAGTGATGATTGGTTATCGATAACGTGATAGGACACGCTCGAATTGTGACCAATCAGTGCTTATCTTGTTACTCTAATTACTCAACGACGCTTGTAAATTTAAAACTGCGCTGCATGTGCTTGCGAAGTTCGAAAAGGACTTCAAATTTGAAACGGTGGACGATTAATATTTAACCATCAAGGTAAAGCACGGAAATGAATATTCAAACTGCGCAATCAAGTTATCGATTAATGTTATTTAAATATGCATGAATAAAAAGTACATCAATTATGCACGGAAAATATGATGTTGTTAATTTAAAAAAACGGTAATCATACCTACGTATATCGTCTCTATAAAAACCAATTGAAAGCATGGAATATAAAATGCTCTCGACACAAGAGAAATAACATTTTCTTGTATAGAATAAATTTATTTCTGATGTATCAAGCAAGGGAGAAGACAAATACCTCGAGCTTCCACTTTGTTGAAACGAGCTCAATTTTGCTTTGATGTAGGATATCATAAATGGAACAAACCCACGATACAAATGTATACTGTTAGCTGTGCTCACTGTATCAAGGTTTCATAATGTATAAATATGATATTGTAAGCTGGGAAAAAGATAAAAATGCTTTATTATACGCACATTAAACGTTGCAACAGACATTTTTGCACATCGAGCGTTTATTCTGTGTGCAAGCTGCGATAGAATTAAAATCAGTCGTGATTTCCGGTCAATAATAGTCTCTATCATTGCACCTGCATTCAGGCAGCACCGCGCAAAGAAATGACCAAGGGTTTGCACGTAGTGAAACGCGACGGGAATATCCTACGTGACCGGGCCGGAAGAAGTTCCGCAGTGTGAACAGTCGATGGTTAACATCCGACCGACGACGAAGTCGGTTGTCTCCGTATGACTTCACGGGTCGAAGCGCACCTGTCTTGTATCGTGGCATTTATAAAATGAGACTGCGCAATAAAGATACATAATCTTGCATATTGAAAGACTTACATTAGTCGTGTATAAGAAAATTAAATAGAACACTTTATGCCACAAATTAAGATGTATAGTAATTAATTACTTTTTCCTTCATTTCTTTTTTTTTTTTTATTGATTAAAATAGATTGTGGCATAAGATTTTTTCGAAATATACATATAATAATTTTTTAAATGAGTGGTTTCATGTAAATATATTAACAAAAGAAAAATTAATATTCATTCTCAACACAACATTTTTTCACTTTATCTTTTTTTATATTACTGGAAAACTCAACTGGAAAAATTCGCGTTAACATAATATTTCTTTGCTTCCCTTATTTAGCGTCGTCGAGTTAAAATTGCGAACTTTACGAAGAAAAATCGTACAATTGATTACACCGGATATAGAAGAAATAAATTCGAATAGCCGATGTGTTTATGGTTAGGACAGCTTGAATGAATCACCGTATAGACCTTTTTTATTCGTTCCTAAATAAGAAACGTTACAACCTTGGTCCTCTGCGACGTGTCTCTAGACATCACTGGCGAAAACAATGATTATGCAATTTCACGTAACCTGGATACCGTGAACAAGGTCTACCACCATGACTAATTGCACCGAGTCTAATTCATTAAAATTGGGGTCAAGATTAAGTAAGATGATCAGTGACATAAAGTGTAGATTTTTCTCTTTAGATGAGGCGTAGATTTTTGAATGATAACTTTATTTAAAACAAAAGTGCATTTTTTGTTAGAAATAAATAATTGAAAAAAACTCAAATGAAGTATCAAATCACTGAGTTCGATTTGTATTCTTTTTTGCCGAGCATCCTTTAGTCACACAAGAGTCCCTACTTGACACACATGTCGTGAAAGACATCTGATATCGTTGGCGCACGCGATGTGACATTAGATAAATTAATCCAGATAACTCACGAATTTCCAAATGGTCCTTAAATAGCTGACGCAATGAGAACAGATGTAAAACACGAGCTGATGCTGCCGATAACGATTCTTGTTCCTTGCACGTTTCTTCTCGATAAGAAATTTGGTTTTTGAGATGATAGATAGTCCCTCGAATAAATTCGATGAAGACCAACTCCACGTTTACCGATAAAGAAAAAGCTCTAAACACGAGAAAAGATTCGGTACATACGCGATTGCGCGGAATCGCATACCGGATGCTAAGTTTCGGCACTCGCTGGACCGAGTCGAGAGCGGGCGATTGTTAATCTTATGCGAGATGCTCTATCAGCCTGGATGGCCGGTACCGGGTCTTCACTTTCTCGTTTGCGCACTGACTGGCGAAGAAGTATTATTGTACCTGCAGACCGATCGCCACCTGTTCCCGCCGGTACACCTATCTACGTAGTGGGAGTAGGATATACTTTAGCCAGATAATGACGTCTTCGAAACTACGATCATGATACAATAGTAATCACGCAGATAAATTACAGAAAATGAATCATAAATTAAGCTCACTTACATAACAGATTTTGGAAGTTTACTTACGAGAAATTATAATAAAAGGGATCTTTATAACAAATTTTTCGCTTGATTCAGAAAAATGTATTTTACTTTTCTACCCTTTAAATTTATTATTTTTTAAATAATGTAATATATTATTTAATAGCTGAATTATTAATTGAATTATAAATTTGAATTATTACTCAGATTTGAAAATCATTATTTCAATGAAATTATATTACAATAATGTATCATATAAAATCAATAAATTATTCTGATTGAAGTATCACATGTTATTTGACATTATTAAAATGTAAATTATTAAAAGCATGATAAATATTACATTGGTGTCGTTGTTGAAAACGAGTTTTAACTACTGAGTATGTTATACACACATTTAAAAGAATTAGTCGATAACTATGTGCTATATTTGACAAGGACTTTGATATACGATACAAGCACTGAATTATTTATGAAGTAACACGCGCGATTGTAAAAAAATAGACACGAATTTTATAAAATTGAATTCAATTTAATGTATCTTATATAAAAATATTAATCTCGAAATTTTTATAGAATTTGATGATTTTTTAAGAATATTAGATTATAAATATTAAATATATGTAACGTTTTTATAATATTTAATCTTTTATATTTATAGGTTTCGATATTCAAGAGCATTATTTCTGTCACAATTAAATTTCGATGTCTAAATATAGAAAACGTAAAATTATGTTTAAACAATATATTTGCTCGCAGAAAGATAAGAATCTTTTCTACGGTAATCTCTGTCATTTTAAGTCGATAGAACGTTCTTCAACGCTTTACTTTAATGCATGAGGCTGAGCCTTTCCAATTCACAAAGTGGTAAATAGTCCTCGAAATTGATAGAGTGCAGAATTCCAAGTGGCAAGAGATCCCGAGTGTTTTATCTAGAGTACTTTGTGAAGTTCGCGCACAGATGCTTCCAAGGTATCCTTTGAAGGTATCTCCTTCGTTATCTTCCGTTTCTCGAGGTTATCATTTCTCTTTCGCGGTAGTGTGTTTCTCGTATACAGAGTTTGGTTCGCTACTTCCTGAAAGCTTAAACTTGCGACATTGTATCAAGGCCGTATATGCCAAGTAGAATGGCGCTCTAATATCTGACGCAAAATCAAAAAAAATTTTTCTTACAACATAAACGTGCGTCAATCGGCAAATTAATGTGAATTGAAACTTAGATCGTATCTGGAATTGATTCGAGCATGATACTGTCGAGAAGATAATTTAAATGGAAATACAAAAAAGTGGAGATACCTATATATTTAAGTACGATTCTTTGTACGGTTATTTTACTTTATACGTCTGCTTTTGTTAGAGTTAATTTATTTGAAAGAGGCTTTTTTGCTGCTTCTACTGTTAAAACACATACCGTAAATGAGTAAATGAATATTCATGAAAGAATATTCAAATGTTAAGAACTTCCATTTAATTTCGAATGGAAGTCTTTTCATCTCACTCATAAATTTTTTCTGGTATTTATTCATTTGTAATAGTTGTATTGTCTGCTGTATTGCACAAGGATTGTGATATTTATTAGATTATGCATATTTTTTATTACGCATATTTTATATTTATGCATTACATTTCATAATAATTATTCCTGCAACATTATTTTAACTACATATATATATATATATATATATATATATATATATATATATTAAAACCCTCCAACAATTTTAAGTAAAAACAATTGAATTTTCCAGATCACGGTTCATAAAATTATATAGAATATATTTTGTCGCTACATTTTACGATACATTGTACGATAATAATTTTAATCATTTAGAAGTAATTTACTTATTACAACAATAAAAGTACATGAGAAACAAGAATGCATAGATGTATAGAAGTTTAATAGTTTTCAACCACCACGTTTCTCATCGTGGTTAATGCAGGTCTCTCGTGATCCACTGAAGTTATCTTCAATTAGCACTAGATAGGAACATCATCATAAAAAGATGTACAAGCAACTTAGATAATTAACAAAGGATACGATAATAAAATTACCATTGTACATATCTACTGTGCAAGCTCCATTTTCAAAATGTTAAATTATTATTTGCCAAAATGGCAAATTATTGTACGAAAATAAAATCTATCTTTTTTAAATCTTACTTATTGAGATTTAAAATTTTATTAAACGTTCAAATAAAACTACAGGTAACATTTTATCGCTCCATGTTATAAAATCAACATATGAATGAAAATAAACGACATGCCAGATTTCATAATATGACAGAAGCCAATATCGCGAAATAATACATTTTATTGTGGACCATTAACGGTGCAGAATTCACTTACTATCGCAATTTTCTTTCGAGAGAAATGAGAACATTATGAGCCACATACGATAGGATTCCGTTTTGTGTTCCAAGTCGATCAACGTACAGCAAAACCGCGAAGAAGAAAGTGATCATAATTGGTCTAGGGATCGCTTGCATGCACGCAATTGTCGGTACTGCATAGCTGGATAGCTATCTGAGATAGTTCAACTTCTTGGTTTCTTTCCTGATTAATTTACTTCCCGTTTCACCACGCATTTCTCCACAAATCTTTTTTGATAATTCAATCCTTCGATAAAGATAAACATATAACACGATACATTACGCGCTAAAATAACTATGATGAATGTGTCCCAGAAAATACCAAACGTCTTAACATTTACTATTAAAATTGCAACATCAAAAAGGATATTAACGTGGTATATTTATTTAGCAGATTATTTATGATATATAGGATTTAGAAGTATGACTTGGTATTTTTATTAGAAGTATAAAACTACTCATTTTCATATTCTACTGTGATCTCAAGCAAGAGATTGGACATCATTTAGACAACTTTTGATTGGTTCGCTTGGTCCGCCATTTTCAGAATGATGTTTAAATGAGATAAACGCATAAGATATAATGAAATGCATGGATATCTATCTCATTCTATCTTAAGCGTTTGGTCTACCGTATTTAGGATATATTTTAGGACATCCCCCCAATCTTTTACTGGAAGATTTCTATCATATCTATCTTACAAATTCAAATTTTTATTCAATATAATACGTTTTTTTTTATTGTTGCAATTTTAATGGTCAGTATAATTAATATCTACGTTGTACATAATTAATATTTAATATAAATATTATTTAATATAAATATGTCATTTTTGTTTTATATTACCATTAAAATTATTTTTATTATCTTCAATCTTAAATCTATGTACTAAATAATTTTTTAAATTTAAATGTGCTTTAAAAGAGAAATAAAGGAAATAATTTACCCTATCGCTCAAATACATCTGAATGATCAATAAGTTAAATCGTTATTAAAGTTAATCTTACATTAGTGAAGCTTAAGGATCCTTGTGCTATACCGATCGGAAAAAAACACGTTCGCACTTTCGACTTGCGCGAACTTTTAATCGAAGTTTCAAGTCGAAGAATTGCGGCGCATTTCCTTGAACTTTTATTGTAACTTTGACGTAGCGAGAATGGATTACAAAAAATTGATTATTTTTTTTCACAAGCAGAACAAGTATTGAATATCAAACATTCGAAAAATTCAGCTCTTATCGCAATTCTTTTATCTCTGAACAAAGTTTCGATATGAAAACCATTTGGGAAATTCTAACGAAATTCCCCTTAAAGTTGAAAACAGAGAAAGAGAGAATGAACTTTCTATATTCCTTTACACTATCAAAACGTTGGGTAAGAGTAATGATTTGCCAATTCTATCACTCGCCACTATCGAAGAGTACTATCCACAAGACATAGTGCATTTAGGAATATATTTGAAATTACTTAAAAGCCATTTCTTTTCATATCTTGTTGGCCGTAATAGCCTAGGCCGTTCAATATCGACACAAAGTTAAAGGAACCTCAACACAAAGTTAAAGGAACGTTACTTCCTCGAATATAAGTAGCTGATCACGTAATTAAGTTTAACATAAATAAAAGTAAGAAAGAGTCAAAAAATATCGTTTATATTCATGAACGAATGATACGGATCTATGTTTGCAGCATATTCGTGGAGATCCGATCATACTTTTGAGCACGGAACGACTATAATGGTGCGCGTGGCATGTAATTTTAACGACGCAGCATTCGAGTAGCATTTTAACATATTGTACGCTTTCTCTGACGGTTTAATGTAATGCTCGCTTTTTTATGTTTCTCTCAAAGAATGATCTTTGGATGGAATTTAAAAAAATATTTGTATAGGTATAATATATAATATGTTTCCAAAGTATCGCGAATCAAACTGGTCAATAAATTTCTAAGACCCGGTTGCACCAACGTCACTTTGATATTAAGCGAGATTTAAAACTTTATCTGTCTTGTTTTAAAACTAAAAAGAGCCAGAGACAGAAAGTGTTTTAAGCCTCGCTTAAAATCAAAGTAACATTGGTGCAATCGGACCTAAGACAATTCACGTTAATAAAATGCAATATAAAGTAAAGTAAAACAGAGTATAAAGCAGAATAGAGAATGAAACACTAATTCGATGAAACTAAGTTTCCCTCACCGGGAAACGGAAGTAAAAGTTCCCCGAAGAACTTTAAAGTATACATGTGACACTGTTCTAGAATTTTGAAACGTAAAGAAGTTTTAACTATATAAATTTTTAATGCTTGCCACTCTCATGTTAAAAGAAAGCTTGATTAATTATTTTAGTACTGTAAAATATTATATTTGAAAAACTTGTGCAAGAACTTTTATGGAAAGAATCCAAATATTTTTTTATTATAGATCAAGATGAATAGAAACAGCGAGATGCAATTAGCCATGCAAATTGTGGAAGATTATTTTCTTAATCAAAAAATCCAAAAACCAGGGCGAATGAGAGTCAGCGTAGTAATTAATAAAATAAATGGAATAAAGATTTATGATTACATCTTGCGTATTAATTACCACGCTCTTATTCGTCCTGGTTTTTGGATTTTTTGATTATTGATTTTGAGAAAGAGAGTCCGTAAAAGAAGATTACATTATTATTATTTTCTTAAATTTTATACAGGTTTTAAGATGCTAGTAGCATTAAATAAACAATCTAGATTAATTTGGGAAAATTATTATTATTTCAGTTATTGTGTTGCAAGTCCGAAAGTAATCAGCGCGTATCATATATCTGACAAGGGAACGGTCGGAACTGTCCCTCACCGATTTTAATGCGCTTTGGATATGTTGTAAAGCATCAAAAAATATTTGACCCATATTTTTTTATAGCGGCTTATCTCAAGGTTTAGGGGGTGAAACACCCCCACGAAGAAAATAGATTTTTTCGTTTTCAGCGAATATCTTCGAAACTATGCCACGTATGAAAAAATGTTTTATACAAAAGTTTTACAGTATTTTATGCTCTATATAATAGTGTATTCATTTATTTTTTAAATCAAATTTTTTAATTAACCCCTACCCCCATTTATCAGGGTTGCAAAATTAAAAAACTTTTTAAGAACAAAAATTAAAGAGCATCGGATGCCGAATCCATTCATGTATAATAATGTTATGGTTCCACGATTCAATTTTTCAGAAAACAAAATGATAATCGTGTTAAGACGCCACGCACGTTATCATCTCGTTTTCTGAAAAATTGAATCGTGGAACTATAACATTATTATACATGAATGGATTCGGCATCCGATTCTCTTTGATTTTTGTTGTTAAAGTTTTTTAATTTTGCAACCCTACGCACACATACGACTGCATTCGATGTTTGAATGTTTAGCATAAAGTGAGATTTAACGTTTAGTGGAATAATCAGCAGAAAACACTTTACGTAAGACGATCGAATGATCGTAATTTTTGTTTGAAAGGAAAATTTTTTCGTAGGCATAAACTTTGTGAATGAAACAAAAATCAAAGAGAATCGGATGCCGAATCCATTCATGTATAATAATGTTATAGTTCCACGATTCAATTTTTCAGAAAACGAGATGATAACGTGCGTGGCGTCTTAACACGATTATCATTTTGTTTTCTGAAAAATTGAATCGTGGAACCATAACATTATTATACATGAATGGATTCGGCATCCGATGCTCTTTAATTTTTGTTCTTAAAAAGTTTTTTAATTTTGCAACCCTGATAAATGGGGGTAGGGGTTAATTAAAAAATTTGATTTAAAAAATAAATGAATACACTATTATATAGAGCATAAAATACTGTAAAACTTTTGTATAAAACATTTTTTCATACGTGGCATAGTTTCGAAGATATT
>NW_017298586.1:156399-175994 GCF_001594075.2 Trachymyrmex cornetzi | reverse complement strand
GCCGCTATAAAAAAATATGGGTCGAATATTTTTTGATGCTTTACAACATATCCAAAGCGCATTAAAATCGGTGAGGGACAGTTCCGACCGTTCCCTTGTGAGATAAATTTATTTAAATACATTTACTTAGAGAAAATGACTAGTATTTTAAAAAATATATAGCATTATTTTTCTGATAAATCAAATAAAGAGTCACTGAGCAATTTTGTCTTTTCAATACAGCCAATAGAGTCCAATGATAACCGAATATGCGATGAATAAGCACAAAAATTGTACGCGCGCTGATAAAAATGCCTTCTAATAAAAAATAAGATTCTTTTTATAATACACTTTTGTCATATTGTTTATTTTTGGATATACCTGTAAATTGATAATGATTAATTTTTCAATATAATGTTTTCTCTTTTTTTTAGCTTTTAATATAAATCCAAAGAATTCGATTCGTTTTCAAATTACAGAAATTCGATTTTATTCGATTCATCGTAAAGATTTCAAATTCGATTCGATTCGACCTCACAAATGCTTGATTCGCCCACTTCTAATTTTAATATATCATTAATTTTTTGTTTTACTTTTGATTGACGTAATTTACCTGAAACGCGCACAATTTCCTGAGCGTCCTTTCCGGGTCGAGGATGTACTCAATAAATCGGTAAAGGATTATTTCACCTCGCACAGGATATGCGCGCACAATGGAAATTGTGATTGAACGACATCCCGGGTTTGTCGTTGCATGCAACCGATATGCAACTGGGGTATCAAGTCAAAAAAGGCGCAAACAACCACAGCCATTCCATCCCCTCTGCGCGGTTTTCAACCGATGAATCATAAGGTTGTCGAGGGAACTACTTCACCGTGTGAAACGAAATGTGTATACTGGGTACAATTGAATGCAGTGCACACGAGTGACCCCCCAAGTTCACCTGCCTTCGTTCTTTGACGCACCTGGTCGCAGTGATTCGTGCGCTATGCAAAGAGTAGTACGAAGCGCGCCATCGTCTTCCTTTTTACTAATTCACTAATATTGTAATGATGAAATTTTTTCAAATTCTATTACGGAAATTTTCTAACTTTCTTTGACATACAATTTTATTTCAATGTAAATTAACAATTGTTTGGAACACGAAAATTTCTTGTAATTTATATAATTGAATTATATACGTAATATATCAAATGCTGAAATATCAAAAATATCATTATCAAACCTTTAAATGAACGAAAACTCTTGTCGATAATTAATTTATAATACATCTCGAGCAATATTATTACCGATAATTATTTTGTTTATCAGTATTCTTTCTCGTTTCGAATATTGCGAACGATAATTGTCATAGTAGAAGCAATTATACGAATGTAATTGCGTTCAATTGTAAAACTTTCGTACGTGAAATGATCTTCACCGATTGTTCTTCCGCTTCTCACCGCTTTCCACGAAACACTTTGAGAATCAATTATGTACTAACCGATAGTACGTAGATGGAATCAATTAGGCTTGATTACCTGAAACATCATTAGGGATTCCGCACAACCGACGATCCGCGGTTTATCGCGAGAGAACTACGGAGAAATTGATGCTTTACACCAGAAACGCGACGTGAAAGCGAGTGGTAATGTGAAGTGATACGTACCTATGTAATTTAATCCTCGGTCATTGACACTTACAAAATTTAGAATTGCTTGATTCACTTTCCACTGATAATGACGAAGGAATACTAATATGCCACTGTTAAGGAACATTAAATTTTATTATTTGCTATAATATAATATAATTTATCTTTTATGTCTTTCTTCATTTATGGATCCTCTAGTCTATTCATCGATACTTTTTTAATAGCCAAATTTAATTAAATTGTTAATAAACGTTCAATTAAGTGATTAAGAGAATTCGGTCTTTAAAGACAGTTAGAAAATAGGTATTTTCTTTGCTATAGTATTATAGTATAAAAAAGTACGTCATGATGAAATCCTTTTAGACAAATATTTCCTTAACTGAATAATTGTAGACTCGCTTAGCGAATCAACAATTAGCTTTTTGCATTTATATGTACATTTTCTATCGCAATTTATATATGCGAGCACAGCAAAGCAGGTGTTCAAAACTGGGTCTTGGATGGACCAAGAATCACTCTTACCTAATCTAGCCATCGATTTTAATGTTACCGCTTCAAGGATGGTTGCTTTCTTTACGTAACGATGCGCTCATCGTGAAAAAAAAACATTGTCTGTGTAATAAAATTATTATTACGTAAGAGCAAGAGGATCTTCGCGAGGCCAATCGCAAATTGTATCTAAGTCGAAAGCATAACAAAGTCCAGGACTTCATCAATCATATGGAGCCTCCATGTTGACGAATGTTCGCGTCAGCATCTCGTTAGAACAATTAGACGGAAACTTTGACGAATGATTTAAATTTTATGAACCAACAACGAAATCGTGCTCGTATTTGTTACAACAAATAAAGATAGGAAAGTAGAACCGATTATTTCGATGGTTTTCTCGTTACGATGGAAAGGTCAGGAAACGAGGCCACGAACCGACAGGAAGTTACACAATAGAGAGTACGTTCCTATTCTCACTAGGGAAATTCTATATATGTTGATAATGTTTTTTAATGAGAACTTGATTTTCTCGTTGTACTGATCAATGAGTATTTTCTCTCGAGTATTTCATCTTACGGGGTGTTCTTAAAAGTCTCGTATTTTCAATTTTCATACGATGAATTATGAAAGTAAATCTCCTTGCAAAAGATATCAAAGCAGCATGTTAAAGGAGCTTCATCTACGTTATAACGTGATTACAAAAGCCTATTTCTCTGCTGATCGCTGATTGAAATTACGCGTATGTTGGCAAATTGCCACGCTAATGCGTCATTTTAAACATGAACACATCTTGTCACTCCGTTTACCAGGCGGAATTTGACGACGGTTTGCAGTAAGAACTAAAACAAACGAGACAACTCCCAGAATAATCCAGCGATATTTCGAGATGACGGCGGACGTCATTACGGACTCTCGTTTTGCTGATGGACTAAGTTTATATCGTAGACTAGTTGCGTTATGACATGCAACAAACAACCATTGCGATGAATAAAAAGCTGATTATTAGAGATTAGCATAAATCTTTATTTAATTTTTTCATCTGCTATTTACAACAAATCGAGAGTTCAAAAGACGTAATTTATTTATATCTTTAAATTTAAAATTGTGTGTATTATTAAAAATTCGGCATTAGTCTTATTTTACTTTTTTGGATTTGCTCTTTTAACAATATATCGGTATATAATTGTTTAGACATTGTGTAAAAAAATGTGTATTAATTAAATTTTTTAAAATATGAAAATTTTATGTATCTAAAATATCTTTGATAACATTTTTCTAAAAAAATATTGTGCTAAACTGGTAAATTTTTGTAATAATTCCTGATGCATATGATTTAATATTTAGCGAGAAGAGTTAACTCACAAATATAATGCATGGAATTTCTTGCGATTTTAAATTATAATACTCACACCCGTGAAGCTATTTTTATGCACTTTTGCAATATAATGATGACTCATTAATCTAAAAGTTTTTATTTTAATAAAACAAGTTATTAATAAAAATATAACAATTTTTCATAATAAAACCAAGAACTTCATTTAAAAAAGGCTGTATAAAAAATATTTACATAGATATTCTCTAAAATTTTTTATATTTTTGTCCTATATTGTTCCATTTTTATGGATTTATTTCCATATTTTTATATTTTCTTTCTAGAGAATTTGTCAAAAATGTCAAAAAGCGATAAGATTAAATAAACGAAATGAATTTAAAAAATCTTAAAAATGTTAGTGTAATTAAAAAAAGCGAAATATTTAACCGCTTGTACAGCCTTTTTAGAATGAACGTCTCTATCATTTGCGATCTACCTCGGTGTTCCCATATCACGGTCGACGAACTCCATCGTCACCTGGCAGTAGACAATCTTGACAACGTACATCGCTGGTCAAGCTGCAGCACTTCGCACTGACGACACTTCGCACCGTCGGTCCTCTCCTCGCGTTGCGAGTGATTTCCGATGTGCAGGAGACACACGCGGTTTGTCAAGCCCTTTGTGTCGTGTAGTGTGCACGTGTGCGTACGTATTATCAGGAGAGAGGAACGGGGAGAAACGGTTGGAAAAGGAGGGAAACGGAGAGAAACTGAGAGAGAGATATTCGGACGCAAAGACGGATATCCGGTGTTCCGCTACTACGATCACGCTACGACACACGCTGCCGCGCGAGTCGCGCGCTAATTAGCGATACCTCGGTGGATCGCGCGAATTGTTTGACGCAGATTGATCCTGTTGAATAATTGCCTAATATCGTTTCGATAAATATCGTAAATCAATATTGTTATACATACATGAAAGAGGATATTATCTCAAAATTAATTATTGCAACTACATTTCTGATATCTTTCTTTCGATTATCATAATATATCAATATTGTTAGATATATCTATCTGAAAATATGTTCATGTTGAAACGTAACGTTGCAACTATATATGTATTATTATATACGTTCAAATTACTTTACAGCGTAATTACTCCTAATGAACGGAAATCTAATTGAGTAATAGCAAACACGATAATCTGGAAACACAACCAGGTTGAATCTATCTAGGAGAATTTAACTCTGAAATAAAAATTTTGTCACTGAAGCTCTGTTTAAGGCGCATTCATCAAATTTATACGAAGCATTCTAATTAAATTAACAAAACAAGTAGAGGTTGCAAAATTGTTATTTTCGCTTTTATGGCGAAAATTAACCTTGTACACTTAGAGCTATAAGTTGACACAATTTTTCTGGATTGTGTGCGCTTGTTTTAATTTTACAGGATTAATTGAAACAGATTACACAGCATAGTTGGAAAGAATCATTTATAACTGAATGATATTGCAAAACGCCAACGCGCATGAATCTTTATTTGGTTCTCAAAATAAAACGGGAATTTGCGGTTAGCATTTTGCAGTCTCTGCTCGTATTAAAAAAAAAACGTTCAGACAGAGTCGCGTAATTAGACCACAACCGTGTTAATAATCTTTGCCTTACCGTGGCAATACGGCAGTAATTAGCTATTAACCATTACTAATTGTGACGCATCGTCTGAGAAACTGTGAGACGAACGGGACTCTAGATCTCAAAGTGGAGAAGCTCGGAGTGGCATGGGCTAAATTTTCCGGGGATCTTCTAAATTATTCGTGGCAACCTTGTCCCAGTTTAAATTGACTGTTTTATCTCGATTTTTTGCGATCATGCAGAATAATCCAAAGGAAAGCTGCATTTATTGCTTTTAAACACAATATTTTCTATTTTGATCATATATGTGTTGGAAGCGGAAATTTTTGAAATCTCATGCGGGAACAATAAATTTTATCTGTCTACTACTAAATGTAATATACAGGTAGAATAAAAGCAGGTAATGTTAGAATTATTGATGTGGAATAAGGATTTACTTTTTAAAAAAAGCACTGCATTCTATCGTTGGAAGTTGTCATAGTTGTTGACAAACGTCATAATAAACAGCGAACTAGATGTAACCACGATTTTTTTTTCAATATAAGCATTTATTTTTATTTTTATTTTTTGATTTTTTGATTTATTTATTTTTTTAATTTATTTTAATGTTTTATTTATTTTTATTTATTTATTTTCATTTTTATTTCTCTGGAGATATCATAGGTTATATATATATATATATATATATATATATATACATCTATTATATATATATAATTACAATTCACTTGTTAATACTGAAGCTGAATTTAATTTTTGAAAACTTTCATTAATTTTCATTTAGACGTTATAGCTAATAATATGTTTCTCAAGAGTTCTATAATACATAAATTCTTAATACACATTTATATCGGAATAATGTTAATTTATAAGAACGAATATTCTCATTACCTGTTTTTACCCTACAATCATAATTATTGCAACTGTGAAGGAAATTTCGTTGAATAAGAATGAATCGAGACGAGTTTCGATTTTGTATATTCACAGGAAAATTACCGTAATTCTGAAACTTTTCCGACGCTTGAATAATTAGTGAATTGTCGGTCCAGATAGAAAAATATTCCCTGACATAATTATTAGAGCATCTTCATCAATCTTTAATATTACTCGGTACAAAGCCGGAGGACATAACTAGCAATTAATTAATAAGAGAGATGTGATATGAAGTTTTAGATCTTTTATTAGTACCAAAGAAATTAATCATTTCGGAAACTAAAATTGACCTCCTGCATGTCTCGAATTTTGTCTCGAGTATCTGCATCGCTCGTGTGTCTCGCGTATAGTATAGCGAACACTTCCTGCGTTGCATTATTAAGGAATTCACTACTTACCGATGACACTTCTGTCTCTGTCGCTCCTGCACCCATAACGCCTCGCCAAGATTATGAGTCCCGCTCTGCACACCGCCCATGGTCGACTGCGAAGAGACCTGAATAGAAATTCACATTTAATGGTGGAGTGATATCATGTGAATGGCTTGTATTTCGTCGTTACACATCTTGTAAACATTCAAAAGTATAGTGCGGCAATTACATATTCTACGTTATTGTTATATTTATAGGCTCACATTCAAAATGTGTTTATAATTAACGATGTTGATGCACATTTAGCATCTATAATTTATGTTACATTACTGTAGAATTTCAGAAATAAAAGCCCACATTTATCAATAAAAGCTCATTTTGAATACGAACCATAATGTCAAATTATACTCAATTTTATTTTTAATCATTTGTATAAATCGTTATTGTTTTTATTTAATACGTCATTAATTTAACTAAAACAATGAAGTTAAACAATGTAACTCAAGAAATGCATTAAATTTGACTAAAAAATTTAATTTATTCTTTATTAAATACATACGTTATGCATATAATAAATATTTATTAAATTTCTTTATTAAATGCATATGAACTGCATTATTTAAAACTAAACAATTCAACTACAGAAATGGTTGATTTATATTTTGACACTCATGGACGTTAAAAATGACAAAATATTATCTACTCAAAAAATTAGGTTGTTATTACTCTTTTGATATATAAGTGTACGATTGTCGGCTATAGGTATATCTCTTTATTTAAGTAGTTCGATCGGAAAACTATAAACCCCGATAAACCTCATTGAAAAGGATGCATCAAGTATCAGAAAATACAATAAAGTCAAGCATTATTAATGGCAGCACCGATTATTATTTATTCGCAATCGATTATTAATATTGAATCGAAATGTACTTTGCACTCGCGAGTTGGCGAACAAGAAAATGCTGGATGAACATATTAATATCAATATTTTATAAGTTATAGCGAAACAAAGTGAACAGAATTCTAATATTTTTATTTGTTGCTCATTTGTTGCTAAATACCTGCTAAGAAAAAAATTTGCTCTCTAACTTTCCTTTAAAAATGATGTTCCGCTAAAGAAAGATTATGTTAGCGGAACGATACATATCTAATAACGAAATTGTAACAACAATGTAGGAATTTATTATTAATTTGTTACAGTTGAAATATCCAAACAATATTAAGAATCTTTATTTTAGACCGCATATGTGAGAAACACAATCAATACTAGAAATTTAAAATGCCTATTACGGTCGAACCTGGATCTTCATTGCTTAAAATAATTCAATCTTGAATTACTAATATACACTATATATGTATATTAGTAATTCACATATATCTTTCAAGTTTTTAATCCGTTACTTGTGAAATAAGTGTGAACAAATTCAAAACTTGGATATTTCGATAAACAACAAATTAGCAATAAATTCCTCTACATTATTGTTAAGCATAATTTCACTCTTTTATATATAATGTTCCGCTAACTTCCTTCTTAAAAAAAATTAATGTTCCGATCTTTTACAGAACATTATCTTTTCAAGAAAATAAAAAATTTTTTTCTTTGGCAACTTTTTAGCAACAAATAAAAATGTTGGTTAGAATTGACTCTATTCACTTTGTATCGCTGCTAACTTATAAGACGTTGAATATCGAGGAGATCCGCAGTGAAAAGTCCAATAAACTCGACGTGGATCATTACGAACTTCGATAATACCTCTATAGCGCAAAAATACAAGCGAAAAGTACAGTATCGTTTAAAATATTCTTAGAATTGCGCGTTAAGAATCTTAGCAGCAAAAACTTTGGAAGCTCTTACTACTGGTGTTAAAGATTCAAAGGTATATTTACTGTAAAATAAATGTACGTTCTCTCTCTTAGGGCATGACTCCTTGACTTACTTATCATAATTTAGAATCCCATTAAAAGTTTATGATGTACTTATGTATTGTCTGTTACAGTCTAAGTCTACATCATCTTTTTTGACACGGATAACAAAGGATACATTTGTTAATTTATAATTATATATTCGATGTACAATTATATAATACATAATCAGTCGGTATAATAACACATTCAGTCTATATTAATATAACAACATAATCGGTCAGTTTTATACATCTTTAAACAAAACGGACGCCGGCAAAACGATGATGTAATTCGATTCTTTTTCTGCGCTGTTTATCTACGTAACAGCTACCGGTCGCATAACTAATGACGTGAAAGGCGTCGTTTAAAAGCATTGTCAACCTTGTTTTCGAATATATTTAGAGCTCACTCGGCGTTACGAGTAGTAGATTATTCAATTTTTGCCAAAAGACTGAGCACAAAAATGTTGAATTTGACGTAGGAAATGCTCTCGTGAGGTATTCATATGTATCTCAGGAAAGTACGTAATATTTTAAAAAGATTCAAAGAAGTAAAATGAAAGGCTCTGTCTTGCTGCACGTGCCAGCGGCACGAGCTAAAAAGCGTTTATCCCTACTCCTATTCTTATCGACTTCGCTCTTGCAGCATGAATGTTTGTACCATGACTCGTTACTAGATGGCGTGTTTTCCCGTGAATAAAATCGATCCAAGAGGTATATAAATTCGAGGCAGCACGAACCGTTAAATTGCGAACATAGAGATATTCTAACGTTAACTTTTTCGAGAAAGGGTCTTAACCGTCAGGTTCTGACCCACTATAAAATCAAATAAGCAAGACAGTATTGTCCAGTTTATTGTATTTATGATTTCTTCTCGTAGATATTTTTAAAATAACTTACAAGAGAATATAAGTTACAAGGACACCAAATATATTTGTCCGATTTTAATAAATTTTGAATATGATAAAAAAATTTCTTTAATAAAAGTATTTCATCTATATTAAAAAAATTTTATTATTTTTATAGTACTCTTGAAATCAATTTAATTTTTAGAACATTTTTTTACAATTTTATTTAAAAATATTCTAAATAAAAAATGAATAAGAGATTTAAGAGTATTTTATTATAGCATAATGATTAAAATTTTTTATCTTTATAAATAAAACAATGTTTATTTTTATACATTTATAGAAATAAAAAATTATAATTTTTTTTGTCATCATAAAATTCTCTTGAAACTTTCATTTAAGAAACATTTTTTTACGATTTTAAATAAAATATTTTTTATTAAAAAAAATTTTTTATGTTTAAAGTTTTAAAGCTATTCAGTTTTTATATTATATTCATAAAATAATTTAACTCTCTCTCTCTCTCTCTCTCTCTCTCTCTCTCTCTCTCTCATTTAAAACATTTTTTTTTATTTTTGATGTTATAGTTTACTCACTCAGAAAGAAAAAAATCGATTTTTTTCTAGGAAGGCTTTCACTCTGTTAAGTGCGAGAAAGCACGTCATAAGAAAAGACGTGTTTCTTATAGTCTATTATATTTTAAATCCAACTTATTAATCAGAAAAGGACATTTGGTTGTGTTCCCTTATTGTTATAGTCTTAAAAATTCTTAAATTCGTAAGTAACTAAAAATTGTTGAGTAATTTTAACTTATTTTTTAAATACGTAGTTTTAAATAATTTCTGTACCGTTTTTCAACAAATCCAAGCATATTGTAAAATCTTGATTATAATATTTCATTTGTTTGTTCGAATAACAAGTTTTTGTATCTTTTTTCTAATTTTACTCAAATAAGTACCTGAATGTGACGAATTAAACATGAGAATGTATAAATATAAGACATACCGTTTGATATAGAATTCTGTCTTGACGACAACATAAATTCGAAATATTTTAATCCGTTATTTATATGGACATGCAATATATGTAGAACGGTGGTAGTTTAATACCTAACCGAGCGATCACGTACATGCACCCATCTCACAGCTTCCGGCATCCTAAGGGAATACTCATATATTATCCATGCATCCCAAGTGCTTTAGCCAATGAACATTCACGTTACGAAAAATCGAGTTGCTGTCTAGCGTCACGTTCATTTTGCGCGGTGCACATTGCTCTCAATTAAAATAGCAAAATCGCAATGTATTCTCTAAATTCATAGAAAAATATTCAAATTGGCAAATTGGAAATTTGAAAGTCAAGGGTCAAATATAAAATTAAAAATCGAATAATGAAAACGGAAACTACTAAATTTTATTTATTTTTTAACTACTATGCATATTTATAAATTTACAATTATAGTTTTGCATATTATAATTTTTCATATATGTGCAAATGTGAAATTTGGAACGTTCTTTTTGTAACTTAATATATTGTTTGAGGAAACGTAATACCTTTATGGTAGTAATCCATGCTATCGAGATATCTCAAATGTCGCCGACTGTAATCTATATAGATTATGATATAACATCTGATAAAGCATAATACGACTGTAATCACTATATATATATGAGATAACATCAGATAAAGCATAATACGACATTATTACCAAAAGAGGAAGTGAAACTACAACAGTGTCAATCACATGCGAATTATCAATTAAATTAATAAAGGTTTGATCTCGAAAATTTTTATCAGCTATCGCGAAATGCGTAACGCACGAATTACAGATCCTGAAAGAACGATGAAATTATAATAAATAATTTCATGCTCGGTAATTTCTTATACATAAATTTAATTCTTATATCGCTTTACACAAGAATATCATTTCTTCCTTCGTCCAATTCGATAAGATGTTTCCACGTGTCAGGACTTTAGAGACTTTCTAGGCGATCACCGGCGCGTAAATTTCTCACAATTTGTTTCTGTTGAAAGTTATACGGTAATTAAAAAAAGAATAGAAAAGTGAATGCATGTGTGCGAAAGACTTTCTTACAATTTTCCAGGTAGAATTTTCCTTACCCTTTTAATTGAGTTAAAATATAAAAGAATTACTTTACAAAGATTTAATTTATGCATATTATTGCTAAAAGATATTATTTTATTGAAAAACTTATACATTTAATTAGAGACTTCTTTACCTAGCTGAGATTAAAGTTATAGTGAATTAAATTATCCTTATTTTCATTTTTATGAGGCTATTGAATTCCATAGCTGCATATTAATAACATAATAACTACATTTACACATTTACAGAAATTTAAAATTACAAGTTAATATGTTTTCTTTTCGTTTTAACTGTACACATATTTGATCCGTTGTAGTTAAAGTATTCGGAGCGTGTAATATTCCAAGTAAACCAGATTTCATAAAAGCAGCTGTGTAATTAAATTTAATAACGCGCAAAACTACATGAAATAACTATACTTGGATTTAATGCAAGAATGGAATAAATTTGTGTTAGAAGATTTTTAAAAGATCATACCGAAAGTGAACTCTCTCACTCTATTTATTAATTGAACAGGATATTGTAGTAGACTGTGGCGGTAGAGTTGACACAATGATCTATGGTTCCGGTTTTTCCTTCCCTTAAATCTTTCGATTTATTATCTTAGGGATTCGCACGAGTCTCACTAAGCAATTACTCAGGTACTAACGGCATCATTTCTCGGAAAGGCCGAGATAAATCGAACCGTCAATCCGGCTGTATTATGGAATATCCGCACCTACCCTCGGGAATTTCCCTGGGCGCTCGTCAGTCGTACATCTCCAGAGAATAGATCTGAGAGCAGATTCGATTTGCAAGTCTAGAGAAACTCAAAGAAGCTCAGGATATTGTCACAAAAAAAAAGAACTGCAACTGCAATGTCGGCTTGGTTCCACGGTCACGCCACTTATTAATTGAACAGGATCTTATGGTAGACTGTGGCGGCACAGAAAACTTCACCACCGCATCACACCGTGATCGTTGGAAGAAGGGAGGCGGATGGCTAGGTGGTGGTAAATTTCTTGCCTCTTCCATCTGCGTACCAACCTACTGCCGAGCGATGCACACCGCCATGCATGCGGACATCGTTTGCGTGGAAGGAGGCGCACTAATTGCCGGACATTGCCTGTATTCGCCTAACGAACATTCAATTAACACGACACCGAACCTGAGAAGTTACAGCTACCAATTGCTACTGATTGCTTCTACGACGATCGCACCTTCGAATGATTGAGGAATCTTATCTACCGCTATATATATGTATACTTATATATTTCCCTTTCGGGACGAGAACTCTCGATGACAAACAATCGCTGATTACGTACCGCGAAATTTCCATGTGAACGAAGTGATACATCGATGGTTTTTTATGCGCATGTATAAATAATATTGTAAATAACCGTATTTTATACACACGATAAACACGACAACATGTTGTATACATTTTTATATAACAAATATTATTTTAGCAAATATTATTGTAACATCGCAACACGTCTAAAATGAGATTAATGCAAAAAGATAAAATATTTTTTTTCTTTGTTTAAAAAAGTAAACTTTATTTAAAATATAAAATATTTTTATTGCAGACAAAAAATGATGTTTTATATTAAGGAAATATTGACTAAAAACATTATTCACAAATATCATGTTATAAACTTCTCATCATTTACAGTAGATTCATTTGATCTAAAGCGATAAATCCTTTCGCGTATCTATCCATCATAAACGTCGATTTCATACATTATCTCATTTTATTACCATGTCAAATATGAGAAATTCGCATGTCTATCATAACTCTAGATTGAAATATATAATATTCATGTATCATTTTCCCGTCAAAAATGTTTTTCCTACGTAACATTTTTTTATTTTATAAATATATTGGATTATAGATTATTTTTCAAAATTTATTTGTTTATTTTATCAAATAACGTTTTTATTTTCTTTCATCTATCTGTATCCTTCGCAGTTTCTTAATATTTCAAGGTGGTACGGTCTTTAATTTCATCTCTTATTACTTTACTGAATTAACGACTTCAACAAATTTAAACTTGAGGAACCTATAAAAACAGTTTTTGCGTCAAAAGATCCATTTTCAGACATCGTTAGCGCAGGCGGATTAACGCTCGGTTCCGTTCTGCTTACAACGGGAAAGATCCGCGGTTCGTCCCATTCCGTTCTCCACACTCTAATACCTTCCTCATATCAACGGCTCGTAACCAGGTTAATACAATCCAGCTCTCGATTGCATGATTATCACGCGAGCAAAGTCGCGGAAACGATGCACTTTGTCGACCCCCGCAAATATGTTTTTTTTTTCTAATTTGAAAAATGCACTGTGTAATATTTCTAAGGACATTACTAGAATGAAAAAAGCGAGTCTAAAATTTTTAGCGTTACCATTTTTAAAATTCATATATTCATGAAAGAAAGCTTATTTATCCGGGAAAGCTTAGGAAACCTGCCAAAAATAAAAAAGTGTAATAGGTTTGTTTGAACACTTTGCAAAAATTCATTTTGTTTCTAATGAGTGTATTTACATTTAACATATTGGACCATTAAGTATTGTAAAAATATACTATCTGGATACCTATCATAAAACATGTTGGAATGAATACCGGTCAGAATTATTCCGATTTCTCGGAAAATACAATAGAAATCTAGGAAATAATTAACTAATTCAGATCGGAATTCATTCCGACTTTTTCCATGATAGTTGCCCAGAAAGATTCATAAATATACGGGGTGACCCACCTAAAACAAAGTACTGAAATATATCGAAAATTGAATCCGGTAAGCAAAAATGTTTCAGAAAAAAGTTGTATGGCTTGAAGAGGGACACATAACGGTTCCATAATTGTTTAAGTTCTTTATTAGATCGATTTTAGCATATAGAAAATTTGTTACATTATTTTATATTGGCAATAATTGGGAGACATTCTTATCAAATTTAAAATTTTATCATATTCTCTATAATTTGCAATATTGCTCGTCAATTATTGAGACCAATTAATTAAAAAAAAATAGGACTATTTATCAAAAGACTGTCCTCCACAGTTTGATTTATTATAACTGAAAATATTTTCTAGACTTATTTCGTAGGTACACGATGCAGGGTATGACGTACATATGTATAATACAAAACAAGTATCTAGTGTGTAACTAATGTTAACGCATATTCTTATAATCGCGCATTTCGCACATTTCTGTTGCCTCACCGGAACATTATGTTCCGTTCTAACTACTTTATAATTTTAATCATTACATAAAATTAATAATTATAATATATTATTTAATCAAATTGCCAGAAATAACCTGATTCAAATATTAATTAGCCAATATTTTAACAATTTAAGTTGATACTATTTATAAGTAAAAATAATTTTGTGTAAGAATGTTGGTTTGCACGGTAGTTTGATTCTGTTGAGTGGAAAAGTAGGCTTAAGCATACGTAGTGTTGAATTTCAAACTAGAACATTTCTTATCCGAACTTTTGACAATGAATATCCGCGAAATATCCGCGAAGCGATGCACGCACGCATCTTTCTCTTATGTGTAAATCCAAATCGTTTTCGCCAAGTCGAAGTCCGCGTGATACATGCGATCAAATAGGAATTTAGAAAATAGGAACGGAATAGTTATTAACACTAAAGATTTGAAAAGTAGTTATTAACACGGAAAATCTGAGGAAGAAAACAAAAATGAATAGGAGAAAGCAAAAATGTGTTATAAACAAATATTTGCTCAAAGTTTCATAATCACTTTTACGTGAGGTTCGCTAATTACGCGAAAATTCATTATGGTGAAACGTAATTACACGGAAAGAATGATTTTACTGAAGTATTAAAATATTTAGATACATACATATAATGAAAATAATGTTGTTAATTAAAATAACGTAGAACGCTTAAGTCTAATGAACAATGTTGACAACCAGTTTGAGCGCTCTACATTAAAATTTTGAGTAAAATTATTTTCGAATCTGTATTTAGTTAAATGTTTAGATACTTTAACACAAAACCGTTCCTGTACTCATTCATAATTCATAAAGTCATTAATTATGGGAATTAAGCGACCTATTTAGAAAATAACTTTGTAAAATGCAGACCATGCCCTGAGGGAACTCTATGTACAAAGTGTTATATCAACATATAGGTCAGTATGTTGGATTGCCTTCTCTATCAGGCACGCGTGGTCAATCGATTACATTCATAAAATATATATTATATTTATGAAATAATCGATCGATCAACTTATGTTGATATAACACCCCGTATATCTGTGTCTTTACGCGAAATAAATATGTGATGCATGAATACATATTAACGCAGGTTCGGATGTCATCGTGGCATATTACCGAGGACTTCCCAGAATCACGGTGCCTCTTCCATCCAGGAGAGAACACTGCTCGTTCACGATGAAGCCAATAACGCACACGGTCGGCAATTTTTTAGATATGCTAAAGACAGAGGATCGTGGCATTGATCGAGCATGCATAACGTCGCTAGGTAAGTACAAATCATTTTTTCAGCTAATTCATTCATTACGTCAGAGAAATTGGAAATCAGATTAAAATCCTTACATAATACCGCAAGATAAAGGTCTTGATCGTTTTTTTCAGATGGTATCAGGATAGCTTCCAGTAACACGATAGAATCGCTTTTAGAAGAGGATTTCAAATTATTAATAAACGATAACGAATACGTTGTCTCGCCGCCGTTACGAGAAAGGTGCACGACAGTGAGTTATCAAATAAAAACGATATCTTTTATTAGCTTTATGTTTCTATAATACGACCCCGCGAAGCGCATGTAGTTGCGATATGTACTTTAATTTAATTTAATTTAATTTATTTGTGCATCAATTGTGATGTACTTGACTAAAATCTTTAGTGATATTTCTTCAAGCGTAATATATTTTATCGGTAATATATTTCGAGTTAGGCGGGAATTCCCTTGTCGAATCGTGTTCCGCAAGTATCGACGTGTATGTCTTCCGGTTTCACAGGAGGATTTACAGAAACTCGGAGACGTACAAGCTCTCGTTGCGCAGTTATACGAGGCATTCCACGTGCGGGAGTACCATGTCGACATGGAAAGATCTGTTATCGCCGAGCTGGAGAATATTAGACTACAGCTGGAACCCATGGAACAGGTAAAAATACGTTTCTAGTTCGTCCTACGCATGTTCGTCCTATGTCGCAACATACCGTTAAATAGGATAACTTTTGCCCCAAATTATATTTTGATTCAAATTTTAATCATACCTACACACATGACACACATGTCAAAATCGAGACATAAAACTTCTTCAAAATGTCTTATAGATCTCTTATATCCTGATTTTAGATATGTGTGTTGTTACCTAAACATTTTTTAAAATTTGGGTCAAAGTTATTTCGAATTCTGTGTCGAAATTACTCCATTTTATGGTATACGGATTAAGCAGCATACGTGTGCTACTAAAAGAAGAACGGTATATTTGTTAGGATAAAATTGATTTAATAGTAACTTTAAATAAGGCGCACCAATGAATTGGCTTTCTATCGCGCGTAAATTAAATTTAAATGCGAACACACTCTCATTGTCTGTTTTCTCTCACTGCATTCTGCCTATTTTTCTTAATTGCCATATTCTTGCGTTCTAATTAGCACACTCGCGTCGCACTTTGCACACGCGACCAACGATACTTTTCTAATCCCTTTTATACGCATCGCGCTCATTGTTACGCAACATTGTAAGAAGAAAACGTCTGCGAAATGTTTCCCGTGTCTTTTTTTTCCCTCCTTATGAAATAATGAGGTAAGGTAAAAGGTGCCGTTTCTTCCACGGTACTCCCAAGTATTCCTCCATCTCCGGTCTCATTTTCTCAATTACTTAGAGAATACGATAGAAGCTAAATTATCTTCGCTGAGAGAAAAATACAAGGTGAATGATGAGCGCGGAGTTTTCATGTTCTCTTAATCATTCTAGAAATTGCAAGAAATACAAAATGCCGCTTACAAGAAGGCGAATTTTTTTGTCTGGACGTTCCTAGTCATGATGTCTATCCAATTTGGGGCGTTGGCCAGATTAACCTGGTGGGAATACTCATGGGATATAATGGAGCCTGTCACTTACTTCGTCACTTATGGCACTACTATGATGTGGTTTATTTATTACCTCGTGACTCGACAGGTTGGTTTTAGAGAGTAAAAAGATACCTATAAGCTGATCCCATAACAAAACGTTGCAAATCGTCAGAAATGGTTTATACAAACGCAAAATGTCGCAGGACGTAACACGATACGATCAATCATGATTTTTCTTAATGTATCTTCACTTAGGAATACATGCTGCCGGACGTGTTGAATAGACGCCACCTAATAGTGCTTCATAGAAGAGCGCGAAAGATCGGTCTTGACATTGACATGTACAATACGTTGAAGAATCGCGCGTACGAGTTGGAGACTACGCTGAAAATTATTCGCGGTCCTTTACACGATTACAAAACGCAACGGGAGCGACAGCAACGCTCCAGATCAAGCTCCAGTAGCTCAAGATCACCAAGTTCCTCGCCTAGCCCTAGTCCTAGCCCCAGTCCTAGCCCTGAAAAAGACGTTCCTAAGGTTATATCCGAATCGGACATCCCCGAGGAAATACGTCGAAGAATATAAAATTTAATCACAAGGTGTTCAACGATGACGCGCGCGACGGAGTTGAAATGTAACGGAATCAACGATTACCGATCGCTTAAATCGATATTATCTTCTTCCAACGAAGTACACTAAAAAAAAAACTTCCCTCTGTCGAGTATGAAAGCGATGCACTCAGGGTAATTTTCAAATCCGCAAAATCGGATGTTAAACGATTGGAATTGCGAGACTGAAATGGAGATGTAATTTATTTTTGTGTTTGTGTACGTTTACGTGAAGAAAATCTCAACCGCAATGATATCTCAGATCTCAAGTCAGTCTTCCAAGTATAGTATCGGCGACAACCAACTTTCGTCACGCGCAATGCATTTCACAGGCGTTAAAGTGTCACGGATTATCGAATGCTCAATGCTGTCGACATGTTTGGAAGACATTAGAGAAATATATATAAAAGAGAAAGAGAGTATACTAAGCGTCATAAATTTACTTAATAATTACTAGATGAATATCTTTCAGACTTTAGCTAGTATTCCAAGAAATGATGCATTTCACAAAGATTTTATAAAGGTTTTGTAAAAAATCTAATTTAAAAAAATATTTATTTAGGTATGATAAACTATCAAAATGACATTAAACGTTTAAATATTTTACATGACGCTCTTTCCGAAAGTGTTCCTGGAAAACGTAATTATTAAAGCATTTATGACGCTTATGTGTGTGTGTGTATACTATTTTGATTAACTCTTTGTTGGATTGTTAATGTAATTGGAGAATTACATCTTGAGAAATATAAATGGATTATTGTAGATTACCTTATCACTTTTTATATATATATATAACAAATCTCAATACTATAACTTGAGACACGACAAATCCCAACTTTTGCATACTGGTGCAAATTAAATGCTATTGAACTTAAATGTAAAAATATATATATTTCGATTAATGAAAATTTGATAGAGGATGTGTGTGTATATATGTATATATACATATATATATATATCTTCTACCAAAGTATATGTATGTATAATATATACATATACATTGGAGCCCGGGTTATCCGCCGAGCAATGTAGAATGACGATGGAGGATGAGGAAACGTCTTATAAGTTAGCGGAACGAAGTGAGCAGAATCAATTTTAATTAACATTTTTATTTGTTGCACATTTGTTGCTAAAAGGTTGCCAAAGAAAACAATTTTTTGCTCTTCCAATTTTTTTTTAAATGATGTTCCGCTAAAGGAGTTAAGTTAGCGGAACAATATACATATAACAAAGCCAATCTACTTCAAAATGACATAGGGATTTGTTGCTAATTTGTTGCTAGTTTGTTGCTGTCGAAATATCCTAGTTTTGAATCCATTACCTATGAAAGTACAAGTGTAAATAACAACGAAAAACCTGAGCGAGCTGGTGGAACAAGAATAAAATATTAGTAAAAAATTTGTTGCTTGCTTAAAATTGGTACTGAGATGTCATCTGAATTTGTTGCTCTCAAAATGTGCAAGTTACGAACTTGTTGCTTGCAAAATAAGCATAAATAACAATGAAAAACCTCAGCGTGCTGGCGGAACAAGAGTAAAATATTAATAAAAAATGTGTTGCTCGCTTAAAATTGATACTGACAAGTAACCCTACCCAAGTGTGTCATTCACCGATTTTTCTGAAACTTGGCACGGTATTAAAACATCGAAAAATATTTGACACGTATTTTTTTATATCGGCCCGTTTTGCATTTTAAGGGTAGAAAACACCCTTTTTCAATTAAGGGGGATG
>NW_017298586.1:140628-156358 GCF_001594075.2 Trachymyrmex cornetzi | reverse complement strand
AAATTTTCATGAAACTTGTTACTCGGAGGTTTTCGAGGTCGCTGATTACGAAAATGATGTCAGATTTTCAAAATTCAAAATGGCGGATCCAATATGGCGGACGAAAAAACTAAAAATCAATGGAATTTTCATGAAACTTGTTACTCGGAGGTTTTAGAGGTCGCTGATTACGAAAATGATGTCAGATTTTCAAAATTCAAAATGGCGGATCCAATATGGCGGACGAAACATTAAAAATCAATCGAATTTACTTGAAATTGGTTCTCAGGAGTTATCGAGGTCGCTGATTACGAAAATGATGTCAGAGTTTGAAAATTCAAAATAGCAAATCCAGTATGGCAGACGAAAAAATTAAAAAACAATCCAATTTGTTTGAAACGTATTAAGGAGGGTTGATACCTTAAAATCAGTTCATCGACAAATATTTTTTATAATGCATTTGTGCATTTAAATATCATTTTTAACGATATTGCTGAAAGGAGAAAGACCCCTTTTTCCCAAAAAAAAATGTAAAACCAGAAACATTCGTTTAATTAATTCCTGTTATTTTCTACTGAAATTTTCTTCATAAATAATATTAAACAATTTTTAATAATTACCGGAGTTTTATGAACGAGGGATTACATTCTTAAGAAAATAATTATTCACAACTTGTCTGAAAAAAACTTCGAATTTTAATGTCAAATGTTAAAAATAGGGATTTGTTTAAAAAACATTACTGTTTTTTTTTCATGATATGTTTAATAATTAAAAGTTACAAACTAAATTTAGGAAAGTTTATTCAGAGAAGTTGTAGAGAATCAAATTCTTATGAAATTAAGCAAACATTCATTGAAATTCGTTAATTATTAAAAATGTTTAAATATTTTTTATGAAGAAAATTTCAGTAGTAAATAACAAGTATTAATAGAATGAATTTTGCCGAGTTCAAATTTTTTTTCAGGAAAAAGATACCTTTTCCCCTTCATCCCCTTTATCGTTAAAAGTGATATTTTATATCATAAACGCAATATAAAAAATATTTTTCGATGAACTGATATTACGATATCGACCCTCCTTAAACGAGATTCTTCCAACATTTCTTCGCTTATCGCTATGTGTTTTGAGTCACGAATTTAATTATTTTACTGGATACAATTCGATTGATTTTTAATGTTTCGTCCGCCATATTGGATCCGCCATTTTAAATTTTGAAAATCTGATATCATTTTCGTAATGAGCGACCTCTAAAACCCCCGAGTAACAAGTTTCATGAAAATTCCATTGATTTTTAGTTTTTTCGTCCGCCATATTGGATCCGCCATTTTGAATTTTGAAAATCTGACATCATTTTCGTAATCAGCGACCTCTAAAACCCCCGAGTAACAAGTTTCATGAAAATTTAATAAGTACTTTCTGAGATATTGATTTCATCCCCCTTAATTGAAAAAGGGTGTTTTCTACCCTTAAAATGCAAAACGGGCCGATATAAAAAAATACGTGTCAAATATTTTTCGATGTTTTAATACCGTGCCAAGTTTCAGAAAAATCGGTGAATGACACTTGGGTAGGGTTACTTGTGAGATGTCTGAATTTGTTGTTCTCGAAATATGCAAGTTACGAATTTGTTGCTTACAGAATTCCAGGGTGGGGGAGATTAATAGATGAAAATCTCTCGTATGCAGAAAGTTACAAAAGATTATCCTGTACAATATATAGAGTAAAACTTTAAACGAGCAATAAATTTTTTACTAATGCTTTACTCTTGTTCCGCCAGCACGCTGAGGTTTTTCATTGTTATTTACACTTATTTTGTAGGTAATGGATTCAAAACTAGTATATTTCGACAGCAACAAATCAGCAATAAATCCCTACGTTATTTTGAAGTAGATTGGCTTTGTTATATGTATATTGTTCCGCTAACTTAATCTTCCTTTAGCGGAACATCATTTAAAAAAAAAACTGGCAGAGCAAAAAATGTTTTTCTTTGGCAACTTTTTAGCAACATATGAGCAACAAATAAAAATGTTAATTAAAATTGATTCTACTCACTTTGTTCCACTAACTTATAAGACGTGATGAGGAGGTGCATTAGAGACAGCTAGCTACGATTGACGCGATCCCAGAATTTTGATTCGAGCTCTACAAATAATATACACATATAATATATTTATTTTTCTTTGCGTTTGCACTCAACAAACTTTATCATAAATTGTTTAATATATTAAATATATATTTGAAATCTACATTAAGCATCTCACTGATTTATTTGATTATGTATTTGCGATTATTAGGAACTCGGACGGAAAAAATTCTGGATAACGGATCCTAGGCTAAATCCAACTTTTGATTCCAGTTTTTTTACGGTAACGGTTATCCGGTTCGTTTGGATTTCGATCCTTTAGATTTCGGTTTTTGGTAATTATATACCATAACGGCAACGTTATCACTAAAAGAACTGAAACCGACACCGAAATTGAAAGTTAGGTATCTTCGGACCATAATCGTAACCAACCGAAATTTTAATGTATCCATAATGTAATTTCGGTCCGAGTCCCTGTTGATTATGCATATATTTTTATTCTGTACATAAATGTATTCACGTGCACCAGTGCGCATTAGTATATTCAATCGAATTCACAAATAATAGTTTAGAAATTAATTGACAAGTAATTGTTATGTCATTACGATGTAACATACCTCGCGAAAAATTGTGAAAAGATCCTACGAAACGTTAAAGTGTTAAGGCGAATTAAAAGTAAATTATGTTTATATAATTATGTATATACAATAATTAAATTGTGTACATAAAGCAAATGTGTATTATAAGAATTGTACAACATTAAAAAATTGCGAACGTAACTACCAATCGTAAAAAACTATAAGTTGTTATGTAAGATAAAACCACGTATTTTAATTGCATTTTTTAATATTGCAATTGTATGATTTATACATTAAAACTTCTCATACGTATATTTTATATATTAAGCGAACGCAAAATTTTCATCTTGTAAATATTAAAAACATTCGTTCCAATAATTGAAAACAATCATTTTTTAAATTGTGAATATAATCATTATAAATAATAGTTTTCAATTATCGGGACGAATTGACGTGTAAAGTTATTAATGAATTACTAAGTCATTTTGCATAATCTTTTAAAATAATGCTGTTGATTGTTCGCGAAGTGATATTATGATATACATCGATGTAGCCGTTATTGTGTACATAAGTTTTCACAAAATCAACGAAATTTTGCATGCCATAACTACCACACTATCATAAACATAATACCAATAATCTCATCCTTATCACCAATATCATTATTCTTCCTCTCATTAGTCATTTAAATTCTACACTGATATAGAGAAAACTCCATCCAAATGGAACATGTTAGTGATCTGGAGATATATATTATAGAAGATTATATAATTCATTCGTTCATTCTCGTTACCTCATGATATTAATGCATTTTACAAAAAATATTTAAACATTCTTTCAAAACTTTATCTTCAAAAATTTCTAATTCTTGAATAATCAAACTCTATATTATAGAGATTCATCGATATATATGACCAGAAAGAAATAAAAAGCACGTACATTACTATTTAGCTAACTACTGTTATTACTAGCTTTTAAAAGAGGTAGCATAAATAATGCTATTGTTACTATTATGCTTTTCTAGGTGATTTTCACGAAAGTATCGTAATAAAAGAATTGATATATAGATCTCTCACATTTATGGGAACTTCTTCTCGCTTTCATAAAATCTATCCGTCCGCTAAAGTAGTTCGTTGAATCCATAACCAGCCTTTTCTCATACCTTAACAATTTAAAAAGAAAAAAATTAGGGCTCAATATATTCATGATCTATGATTTGTATTTTGAATTAACGCATCGAAATCTCTATGATAATCTGTTTCATAAAGATTTCAACTAAATTTGTAACTCTTTAATCTTTCATCGGAACAAATTAAAATATGTTTATTAAGATTAAATTGTCCTAAAAAAAATAGCATTCTTATAAATTTTTTATTAAAAAAAATCTTTACGTAATGATATATTATTTAAGAATTATGCATTTTTTTAATACCATCAATAGGAAAAATATATTAATATTCTATTTCTCTTAAATTTAGATAATATATGATCCGGAATTAGAAAATTTACAAATAAGGTATATATGCTACTAATGTTAGAGGCCAACGCTTTTTACGAACAGGAAACGAACCATAAAAAGCACAATTACACGTAGAACCTTTCCATCTTCTCCTTAATAAGTTTCTTACTTCTCATCTAAGAATAGACGTTTCGTATGAAGAGTTAAAGGTTTCTAGAGTGTAGCGCGAATAAAAGAGGCATAATAAAATCTAGAATAACATGAACGAAAGTATCACTTTCCTATTTCTAATCGTCACCGCGCAGTTATCTTCCTCAAATATTTTGTACTATTCCTAGGAGATTATTATATGTATATATAATAGATTTTTGTACATATAAATATATTCATATGTACTTATTGTACATGCACATATACATTTTTCGCAAACGGATGTAAGCACGCAAAATTTTGCGAGCGATATTGCCTTAGCGCATCTTTCCCAAACTTATCGCCTAATTCTCGATTAATCACATAGAATAGATAATCAAAGCTCTGGCTATGTATAAGATTACTGTACATCTGTATACACGTACAAAGCTCGCTCCTGGACCCTGAATGTAAATGTTAAGAAGTAAGGAGAGAGGACTTGTTTGTGAAATATTCACGATAATGAACAAACTCTGATATCGACTTTATCTCGTCAGATCGCGTAAAGGAACACCGAATCTCATTTCGTACAAATCGCCTCCTGCGACAAGTCTCATTTCTCATGTCATAAATCGTTTCGATCCATATTCACATAGTCGTAGATCGATCCACGATTGATTCTCATTTCAGGCGAGCTAGGTTTGAACTAAAGATTGAACCAATCAGATTTATTAAATCGTGGTTTGAAAAGCGTTTTTCAAATGAAAGACTGATTCAAACCTAGCTCAAATCAGATCTCAAGTTGAATCACGACTATGAATATGATCCTTCGAGATTTATATTTTTTGTATCGATGTTGTATCATTTCCACGTTTGAAATCGCGCGAAATTGGCAAATTTAATTTAAGATATGTGCACAAAATGCAAACAATAAGTGTATCTGTAAAATGCTATATATATGTGATCGCAGGCACAAATTTTATTATTAACTATACGAATCTCGGGAAGGATTACATGATAGTGTCACGTCGACAGTAATTCTCGATTAACAAGCGCACCTACGAACATTTATTTGTACTTTTACGTGTACAAGCTATTTACAGACGATGTATGAATGTTTATTCAAACGGAGATGTGCTGTGATTTACGTCCAATGTACTTAATTACTTCAGTGTGAAGAGAAGAGAATGAAAATAAAATAGAAATACAAATATGCGTGATATCAAATTGAAGTACAATCTATTTATATGATTAAATTTTCCTATTTATATTATGTTTATCCTTGTATCCGTCAAGTATTTTCACAAATTTTTTACAAGTGCAATTTAATATTCTGTAAAGTCTCTTTCTTTTAATTATAATTAATTTGCGATTATAATACCAATTTTACAAATTCGATAAAATTATTCAAAATTATTTATTAGAAATTTTATTTTAGATTTTGGCATTTATAATTTAGTTTTGTATGGATAATAATATACATATATTTATTATATCATTACATTGAAAAAATCAAATCAACAAAATCATTATTTATAATTGTCATAATTATAATTATACAATCATATTTTTTCATAGATTTGTAACAAATACAAAAATATACAGAAAAATAATACAACTGGAAAAGAATATGTATATTTAAGAAAAATTGCAACGTTTTCGTTCACATTGGATTTTCAAATGCATAAAAATGTCGAAGGCAATCTCACAGTCTCTCCGCGCCCTAGAACTTACTGATTTCCAATGCAACTTCTCACTAGCTCCTAGGGAATACTTATGTTCCACTCCATGAAGAGTCTGTATTCTGTTCCTGTACTAGAATTCTTTCTCGCTTTCGACAAATATCAAACATATATCCTATCTCACTTTAAGTTCTAAAAGTGTACACTAAGATCATGGTCCGATTCATGCTGTCACGCTCATGAGCATCGTTTGTCTTCGTTTAACATTTGACAAACAAGGATGAAATGATTTTTAAGCGTGCGAGCGTGAATCGGACCTAGTTCAGCCACAGAAAACAGACCTTAAATTTACGAACGTAATTTTTGGCGCCATTTTAGTGCTTAACCTAACAAAGATGATCGTGCCGATCAAAAGGTAAACTATTCCTTTTACATCAGTAATATTTTATTTATTATAAAAATTGAATAAACTTTTTTTGAATATCAAATAAATTTTATTGGTTTTTTTTTTAGAGACGGAAACATAGAAACTTGGGCTATTATAGATCTCCAAGGCGATTTAAAATTCGAAATGATCGATAATCCAGGCGATCAATTAATCGGCGATCTTCACTTCACGAAAACTGGAGTACCTATATTAATTATCGGAATTCATGTGTTATATGGAAAAGAGGTAACACTTGATAAGCCACTGCTTGTATTGGAGAAACATCATGATATGAGAAATGAGACAATGGATGAAACTTCAACAAAAACAGAGTACCTTGTGAAAGCTATTGTGAGAAAGAAACTCTTGTTTAAGTCAAGACCAAAGCCTATTGTAACCAATGTACCAAAATCATGTTAAAACAGGTTCGTAATACTACTTGCGCTTACACACATGTATACAACTTCATAAGAAATAAAATGATTTTATTTTATTAGTTGAATTAAATTAGTTCTTAATAATACAAGGGGTTATAATAAAAATTAAAGTTTTAGATTTTCATCACTTCAGTCCTTCATCTCGCCTTCTTCATCTGATTCTTCTACCCCTCTTATGTACATAACATTATTACACCTGATTAGCACTTCTCCGAGGTTTCCAGTACAATTGCCCTCTATGTGTTCTTCAGTATTTGCAAGCTGCAAATTCATGTATCCGTCAACTGAGACGAGGTAACCTTTATATTCGTGGCCCCATTTTAACTTCACCATGACCGGTTTTCCTGTCAAACCGTTTAGGAATGGCTTGGGATTTATTGGCATTGTCGCAGCCATGATGTAAAATCTGTAATCTATTTAAAAAATGTTAAATACATATATGTTATTTTGTTATTCATAAAAATAAAGTATTTGTAACACAATCCTTCAGAAATATATTAAAATATCAATTTTTATACATGAATAATATCGTTTTTTTTTTTAGTGGTTTCTACTTGATTGATGAGCAATGAGTGCCTTCAACCTTACTTTGAGGTTATAACACCTTTTATACTTTCTCCGTTTCGTATTTTAAACTACACAATTTTCTCAATTTTCTGTACACAATGGTAAATAATTTTAACTTTCTTTGACTGTTCATGTTTAATTAAACATGAATAGTATCTTCTATTATGCCGGTTAGATCAAAGTAAACACATACATCATATGCAGGAATCAAATAGTAGCACTTTTCGTGGCAAATTTCAATGAAAACACAAATTATGTCACGAACAAGAAATATAAAAACGCATATACACTTACTCTTTAACAGAAATGTAAATAAAAAAATTCTTCGCGCACAGTGTGCTCGATTCCGATTACAGCAAATGTGTCTGATGTGTTCGGCGCAAATCGCAATACGAGCTGCCAACTGCAAGAGATAAAATCTGATCTACATGTCCAGAAATTGTATCCAATCAGAAAATCGCAGGGAGATCTTGTCGCAGATCTTGGGCTGCGTTCGGAAACATCACCCGAGTGCTCCCGCGTATCGTATTATCTTTGTTGTTCACTCAGTGTTAAACAAGGATAAGATGATACACGGAGAAACCCGGATGATGTTTTCGAACGCAGCCTTGGTTTAATGCATTTGTGAAAGTCTGTTTACATTCGTTAAATCCTCTATTGGATCATCCGAAGAGCAATTGGAGCATTAAGCAATTAGCCTGACAATCTGATTTTGTTATATTGAGAGATTCGCTGACAATGAATATTTTACCGAAGAAAAGGTAAGACAGATGCATTCAATTTGTATATATCTTGAAACTGATTGTTTTGTGTTCATTTTCAGGTGGCATGTACGAACGAAGGAGAATATCGCTCGTGTACGGAGAGACGAAGCGAAAGCTGCAGAAGAAGAGAGGATTAAGAAAGAACGAATTCAGAAAGCAGTACGTGATAAATTGTTTTCGAAAGTTTTGATTACGTAGATCTCGTATTTTACTATCAAAAATTATTTTTTGATGTTTTTAGGGGGTATAGACTTAATTTTTACAAAGTTCTTTTATCTTTCATTAGGAAACAGAAGCAAGAGTAGATTTGTTAAGACACCGAGCAAGATCCACGTACGATGGTCGGTCAACAACTGAAGGTTCTACTAGCAAGAAGTTAGAACATGTCAACTTTTTTGCTGAGCTTGAAGATGGAAAAATTGATTACAGTAGACCTAATGCAGAACATGAGAAGGAAAAGAAGGAAGAGAAAGAGAAATATGAAAAACAGATTGGATATTTGACGTATCTGGGACAAGATACCAACGAAGCAACGGGGAAAAAAAATTGGTACGAAGAATTACCAAAGAGATTAACGGATACAGAGAAAGACGTAGAGATAGAAATAAAGAAGAAAATCTTAAACGATCCAATGATTGATATAAAGAAGTATCTCAAGATTATGGATTCTAAATCTGAAGATCATTCAAAAGTAAAAACAGAGAGCATTAAAAGAAAGCATTGTGATTCTGATAGTTCTCATTCGAATGATGAAAGGGACAGTATACACAAAAGATATAAAGATAAAAAACATAAGAAGAAAAAACATAAACATTCAGAAAAGAAAGAGGATAGAAGTCAGAGTAGTACAAATATAGAAAAATTAAGAGCAGAGAGATTACTCAGAGAACAAAGTGAAAAGCTAAGAACTGAAGCACTGTTGGCCAAAGTGAGGGGTGAACCAATGCCTGTTGTAGCACCAGAAACTCCTAAACCTGCTATAAAACAAAAATATAACTCGCAATTCTTTCCTGAAATTGCTAGACAAAATGCAGAGAGAACTCCCAAACATCCTAGACAAAATACAGCAAGTCCTTAAAATATATCAGTTTTATATTTTTTTTATTCTGAGAAATTATAATTATAATTGTGTAGTATCTCTGTAATTATACATATAATATACGCATATAGAAAATTGTTATTAAATTGTATAAACTACTCCAAATGTACAATATATACAAATATCATAATGTTATCAAATAGACTTAAGCTGTTAATTAATATATGTATGTTTAATTTTACCATAATTCTACCTCGAAATTCGGCACATTCCACAATCGAGGATATGGAGTGCGTTCCAAAATGTTATCATACGTGTTCCAAATTTACTGTCAGTACTGAAAATCTATAGTTCACGTCACATAAACTATAGTTTTTTTTTACGTACCCATGGCAGATCTGTGATTGCAAATTGTCAAATATTAAAGAAGCACCCTGAATACGCTTATGTGTTCACATTAGGCTTTCTTTTTAGCTAAACTTGCAAGGTTCACTTTTCCTTTTTATTTCTCTAACGTGAAGAGAAAAGAAAGAAAGATGAACCATGCAAGAACAAGAACTTTAACTGAAAAGAACAGACCTATGGCCCCCTGCTTATCCCTATCATATGTAAAGTGATGCAAGACAACTTCCGCTCCAGGCAGAACGAGAGAGACTCTCGCCACTAAATCCGCGTTTTTGCGTGTTACCTCACCGGTGATTTTCTTGTCACTTCCCGCAGTTCCCGCGCGCTAGCATAATCACCGTAGCCGGAAATCTCGAACCAGACGCCGTGTACGAGGTGTTAAGTGAGACACGATTTTGAATTCGAACAGAATTCAAATTTCTTCGCGAATGCATCTCCTCGTTCTCCTCGCTTTAACTTCATCGCGAGTGGTGCCCGATTTGTCTCCGCGGAGACGGAGGCGTGTCTCGAATAATGTCTAAAGTTCGTAGAGATAACCTCATCGTTCCGTACTGATGTTGCATGCACATATATGTACATACATTTGGATGTTTACGCGTATTTCGCGATGGATATAATTAGCGAATATTGAAACCAATCCGTGTAATTTATCGCACTCATCGTCTCGATAAGGACTGTTTAAACAAATTGGATCATAATATTAATCTGTTTATATAACAGAGTTTATATAAGATGTAACATAAAATTGGAATTTTTTTTTTAAACAAGAAAAAAGGATATTATGACAGATTTTAGCTAAAGTGATTCATGGATGGAAATTGTGTTGCGAGTAACATTCTAGTTAAGTTAATTGTGTAAACATCTTGGAACGTTTGTGTTGACACTCAATCAGATTATTCTATGATTCTTCATCAGCAATGAGTGAAGAAATGAATGACATATCCTACTTAAGCTATGACATAAATGGTACAAGATATATTTATAAACTTGCACCATCACCGACAGACATTATGAAGAATTCGGCAGTGAGTGAAGAACAAACTACAGTTGATATTGCTAAGGGAAGTGAATTGGACAATGGAGAAGAACCGATTTCATTAGTGTGTTTGAATGGACAGGTATATGCAATTAAAAATGGAGTGATTGAAGAGGTGGGTACCAACCTACAATCTGTAGAACAAACGAGTTACAACGAAAAGGCATTCTTGATGTCAAAGAATATGGAAAATAACGAAAATGATTATATCAAGAATGAGAATATAGTAATCGAAAATCCATACAGACAATCTGAGGAGCAATACGAAGTCGCTACAGAGGAAGCAGTGAAAGATCTCGTTGGGCAAGATAACAATGTTAACGTCGATGATTTCTTAGAAATTGTGACTGCTTTTAAATGCAAGATGTGTACTTACCTGTCTCAGGACAAGACGCAATTATTAGATCACATTCAGAAACTACATTTAAATTCTACTATAGATATTACAGTAAGTAGATCTCTAGACGCCAACTGTAGTTCACACAATTTTAATCAAAAGTAACTGTATTTTGCTTAGCAGAAGCTTATAATGCAATATAAAAATTGGCTTACTTTTATTATTATATATAGCCAAAGGAAGAATCTAAAATGGATGAAGTAAAAATAGTTTATATGTGTGCGGAGTGTTCCAACTGCTTCCATTCTTTTGAGGACTGTAAAGAACACATGATTAATGTAATCATCTTAAATTTTAATTTTTGAAAGGTAGGCTACTTTTATCTGGACGATATGATAGAAATTTCTTCTAGGATCATCAATTAACAGACATTGCGAGTGATGAGGCTGGAAAAGAAAATTTGACAGACCTAACGAATCCTGGCTTGGTAACTGAACATGAGGCTCAACATATCGAAAACATTGAAGCGGAAAAAGATCCAGTAAAAATTTCGAAGACCTTAAATTTAGAATATATGCGTAATAGGAAAATGATAGAGTCAGCAGAAAGAAATGTCAAGTATGTAATTTTCCAAAAAATATGTATTATGTAGAAGAAATCTTTTATTTGTTATGTTTAAACATGCAATTTTTGCAAGGTGTTCTTATCAGGGCTGTCAATACAAATTCGCCTCGGAAGAAATTATGCAGCAACATATTCTTTACCATACAGAATCTGAAACTGCAACAACATTTAAATGCACCATATGTCGAGATATGAAGTTTACGAAGTGGCGCCAATGTAACTTGCATTTATGGAAGAAGCACCAAATTGGTTTGTAAATATAAGATAAATAATATAAGAAAAAGTTAAAAAATTCACATTTTTATGTACTCTCTTTTATGTAGACATAGGCTTGTTTACCTGCAAAATTTGTAAAGTCTACAAAAGTGCTACCATGGTAAAACTCTTGACGCACATGAGGGTACACAGTGACACTCGTGATTACAAATGTCCCGATTGCGAGAAATGTTTCAAACAAGCTAGCCAGTTACGTAATCATCGCATAATGCATTTAGATCGCAAAACATTAGAAGTAACTCGATGGTATACTTCTAAGACATGTGACATGTGCGGTAAAACGTATGCGAATTCAAAATGTTTAAAGAATCACATTCAAGCTGTTCATTCCAAGTTACGTCCATATGTATGTAACGTTTGCGGTCATGCTAGTGCCAGAAAGGCAATGTTACAAATGCATTTGCGTCAACATACAGGAGATAAACCTTTCAGTTGCGAGATTTGCGATTACAAAACTGGAGATCACAATACCTTACGACGGCATATTATGCAACACACAGGTGAGTTATATTATATCCAAAATTAATTATTATAGAGTAACTAAATTTCTTACCACAGGATTTCGACCGTATAAATGTCCACATTGCTCATATAGCGCGATACAGAGCAGCAGTTATAAAAATCATTTAAAATCGAGGCATCCTTTGCTGTCTGGCTTATTTACATGCGATCTGTGTCCTTTTAAAACGGTGAAAAATGAAAGTTACATCCAGCACTTAGGTGACCATGAAAAAGGTTTAATAAAATCTAATGTGCAGAAAAAAGGTAACATTAAAATTTGTTGAACTGCTTGCAATTCTTATTTAGTAGATATCTTTATTTAAACTTCTTTATTGCTTTTTTTACATGCAGATAGCGAGAATGTCGAAGTCTTTCCCGGTAACATTGCGGCAGCGCAATTAGTTTATAGCTGTTTAGGTGCCTTTTCGAAAGATGGAGATACATTAGAAGCTAATTTGATGTCTTCCTCAACATCTGCTGATGGCACTTCCCAAACCATCACGATACAAATACCATCGAAACATCTTCAAGGTTCATTATCAACAAGAGAAAGTTTAAACAAAAATGATTCTATTGAGCAAGAGGATGACGAGACAATGCATTGCTTCTTAAAAATTCCTAGAGAAGAAGAAGAAAATATAGACACTGGTGGTATAACGATACCTGCAGAACCTGAAGAAAGAAGTATTAGAACAATCGATATTGAAGAGACAAACATGGCAACTAGTGATATTGAAGAAACAAATGTGACAAATATCGATATTGATTCGTGAAATTTACAATATATAAAATAGTAATTAATGCCGAATGAAATGTCCTCCAATTAAGCAAGTGACACAATATTACACATTATAACAAACAAATAAAAAAAAAACTAATCAGTGTTACTAATTTTTTTCTGATGTGTGGAAACGTATATTATAGAATTAATTCTGATTTAAATTCGAAAATGTTTTTAATAACTATAATTTTTTAAAAATTAAATTAAAAATAAATTGTGTTACAGAATTTCGAAAATTTTTTACTATTTTTTACGATTTCCATTTTTAATTATTCTTATTAATCAAATTACAACTTGCTTATTTTTTATTTGATAATGTATGGTATATTAAAATTATTTCAGATCCATTATTTTCCTATTTCAAAAACTTTATTTTGCCATATTCGGTTTTTTTTGTTTCATTTCACATGAACATTGTAAATACATTTTTCCATTACAAATAAAAATTATGTAATTTTCACACTGTTTCATTAAAAAATTTCGTGAAATCTTAAGTAATAAAAAATTTTAAATATATCATACTTTCTTAGAGATATATTTATTAAAATTAAAATTGTATATATGGAAGAACGTACATAAAAAATGTAAGTTAATAAAATTTGGAAGTTGTAAAATATAAATTACATTATCCTTCCAAGTATATAGTACATTTCCAGTTCTCACAAAGTCGAGTTAAAATACTTTAACTGAAAAGAAATCACGATTTTGGTTCTGATAAGCGAATCGAAGTAATTGAAAAAATGTGAACTAAAATATTTCTTATTTCATCACTTAAATTACGTCCTGGCCAATTCACCATAGTAAGCTGTACAAGCAGTAAACTTCCCATTGAACATGTTTTGTTGAATTTCCACTTTGTCATATCTTTCAGTTAACATTATAATCTGTAATTATATACATCTGTTTTTAGACACACAAATATTAAGTTAATATGGTAAAATTTCAATTAAATTATTTAATTATTACATTATTGCAAACATATTGTTTACCTCCAGAGGATCTGAATTTCTAGGAAGATAATAGGCCACATGTTGAGTGATTCTTCTTGCTGCTTCAAATATACTTTTTCCGCCAATGGGAGGCATAATACTTTCGAGATCAAATACTTTTCTCTTTATATAATCAGGACCGCCCCATGGCGGACTCAAAAACACGACATCTGCAACCAACTGTGGTGCTAATTGCAGGAAATCTCCAGTAATAAATTCTATCCTATCGTCTACGCCATAAATTCCTGCATTATGCCGAGCGATCTTAATTTTATTAGGATCGATGTCTATGGCAATTACTGTAAAATATAATCAGTAAATATATTTTTGTCTAACATAGATAAAGTTTTATATAGATAAATATACCTCTTTCACATGTAAATGCAAATTGAATGGCATTGCTGCCTGCGCCACAAAATGCATCAATAATTGTATCGCATCTACATCTTTCTGCTATATCCTTTGCTATTTCCTCTGGTGTTACAGAAAACCAACTCTCTAAAAAAATAGATTATCATTTTATATATTATATATATATATATATAAAATATATATTATATATATAAATAAATCTATCATTTTAAAAAACATACAAAGAGATACATATACATACCTCGATCTAACTTAATTCCATCTTCATATCTGCTGAAGAGACCAAATCGTTTGAAGTAATATTTCCTTAACCTATAATCATTGGCTATCTCTCTCGGAATAATTTTATTTAACCTTTTGAACTGCTTCCTTCTTTTTTTCCTTTGCATCATCTTTATGCTATCTTCATCATCCGAACTCGACGTAAGAGCAGATTGTATCTTTGTGTAGGAACCTTTATCATTAGATTGCACATCGATTTCCGCTGGTATTGATGCTGGATCACAAGATACATACTTGTTTGTCTAGAATTTAAAAAAACAGTATAAATAATTTTACGATCGAAAGATATCACGAGACGAGAGTGATGTCATGGCCTACGTTTATTTCTCTTTTCCTTTTTCGTTTCTTTACTGGTTCACATTCACATGCCGTCAATGAATGTACACGTTTCATGTTGAAACTTGACACACAACAATTTACGATAAACGTGTTTGTCGTTGCACTCAATTGCACTAAAACTTTTTCATCTCACTCTCTCGCCAAACAGCGCACAAAATTCAAGCAGTTCAGCTAAAGATAGGCCTCTCTTGTTATAGCTGCACTATGTTGCACTTTCTGCACTTAAAGGTTACGTTCTGTGTAAAACGCGTGATATATCACTATTCTTGTTCATCGAACGTTAGGTTAAATAAGGATAAAGGATACAGTGGCTGCGTTCAGTGGATTCAACAATTGAATGAGCACTCGCTGCTATTGATGTATTCTTCCAGATCTACAATGCTGATTGAATGATCTAAAAGAATACAACAGCAAGCGCTCATTCAACTATTGAGTCCGCTAAAAGCAGAGCCATTATACGCTTTATGATATCTAAAGAAAATGAAATAAGTTTTGAAGAGGAAAAAAGTAAATTTGAAAAAATGCGAAAATATTTTGGTAATTATTCAGAATACCTCCCTCACCTCCGATTTCGATAAAATTAGGCTCATTCGACGCGTTTTTGCATGAAACGGAAGAATCTGGCAGAAAAAAGTGTCGCTCTG